>NC_031975.2:29988886-30221386 GCF_001858045.2 Oreochromis niloticus | reverse complement strand
CTCCATCTGCTGCAAGATGATGTTGTAGGTCTTTGGTGCTGGTCTGTGGGTTGACTCTGACTGTTCTCACCATTCTTCGCTTCTGTCTATCCGAGATTTTTCTTGGTCTGCCACTTCGAGCCTTAACTTGAACTGAGCCCGTGGTTTTCCATTTTCTCAATATGTTCCTAACTGTGGAAACAGACAGCTTAAATCTCTGAGACAGCTTCCTGTATCCTTCCCCTAAACCATGATGGTGAACAGTCTTTGTCTTCAGGTCATTTGAGAGTTGTTTTGAGACCCCATGTTGCTACTCTTCAGAGAAAATTAAAAGAGGAGGGAAACTTACAATTGACCCCCTTAAATACTCTTTCTCATTATTGGATTCACCAGTGTATGTAGGTCAGGGGTCACTGAGCTTACCGAGCCAATTTGAGTTCCAATAATTAGTTCTAAAGGTTTTGGAATCAATAAAATGACAACAGTGCCCAAATTTATGCACCTGCCTGATTTTGTTTAAACAATTATCGCACACTTTCTGTAAATCCAATAAACTTCATTTCACTTCTCAAATATCACTGTGTCTCCCCTATATGATATATTTAACTGACATGTTTTATTGTAACAACCAACGATTTATACAGGAAAATAATGACTATTAAGAAGGTTGCCCAAACTTTTGCATCTCACTGTAGCAGATAAAAGTTCACATAGGACAATGGATAACAACAGCTATTATGATCTCTCTCTTTTTAGAACATTACTTTTTCAGCTAAAATTAAGGAGTAACTAACAGCATATTCATGCTTGTAGAGATGTTACAGCTAGCTGAGCAACATTAGCCAAAGTCCTAGCTTAGCTTGTGTGCTTGCAAACTTTTTGCAGAGGCCACACAGTTTTTTGTTGTTACAGAATAAATAAAAACATTAAGTAAGCTAACATTTACCCTGCAGAAAGATTTTTTTATGTAAAGACTTTCTGCTTTGAAGAAATAAAAACTGTTAAGCTTAACATAACTTCTAATGTGACAATCTGTTAGCTACTTGACTAATTTAGCTAATTTTTGAAGTAACGGAAACTCAGATCAAGTAGTGGAGGTAAAAATACAACATTTCACTGTGAGAAGTAAAGAAGTAGAGAGAGGCTTAAAAATAAAAGACTAAAGTACATCTGACACAGAATATAAAAAGCACACTTTGTTTCACAGACTATCTAAATCATGAATAGAACATTTTCTGCCAAAGTTTCTGGACATTTCATTAAGTGATTTTTGTAATACTCTCTGTCTTTCTCACACATTTTAATGGATCAAGCTCAAATGGAAAAACGTGATGCCTCAGTGAACTCCTGTCCAACCAGTGTTTGATTCAGAATGTGAAGACAGTTGGTGGGCTGGTTGGCCACTGCTAAACAAATCTGGTACATTAATCGAGTTTCTGAACTAACTCTTCTCACAGTTTAAATGTCACTACAATCGCAGCATTTGGTGACGTCAGCGTGTCTACGACTGCTGCTGATGCCGCTCTTCTTCCAGCTGCTGAGGCTGCAGCGACGACGAGTTTTAGATCGCTCTCATCGGCGCGTTCTTGTCAAATAAACGACTGAATTGAAAATGTGCAGCGACCCTCGATGACTCTGATATTCTCATTTATAGCATTGAAGGACATTTCAGAGTGTGGCCCCTCCCGTTTCCCCCTCGTCCCAGCGACTCACCCAGTTGATGAGGATGTATCGTGGCAGAGCGGCGGTGGGCTCCTTCAGGCTGCAGAAGCCGTACATCACCCTGCCGCTGTCAAAGGTCAGCGTGATCTCTGCCAGGCCGCCTCCTGCAGCACAGAACGAGAGAGTTCATTATGACTGCAGCACAGTCGCAGCCATGTCTGCTTTTTCAGCTTCTGCTGGCTCGCTCTCCATGGGACACCAGCGTCACCCCTCAGACACCTGAGAATAAAACTTTTAATCTGCACTTCCAGTGCAGGTAGAAGTTAGTCAATGTTCAGAGATTATTAAGGTGATTGCTCACATTAAGAATTATATTTTCTGTATTAAAGTGTGCAGAAATTTTTAACTGAGGCCTTTTTGATCTGAATGTGTTTATATTTGTTCTCTTTTCCAGAAACGAATCCACAAATAATCCACTAATCTACGGATTCGTTTCTGAAATAATAACTTAGAGATCATAAGAAACTGTCAGCTTTCCAAAATAAAATGTCAGATAAGTCAGACTCTGTGAAAACCTCCCAGTATAAACTGGAAATACTGAACTGGAGATTTCTGTGTCACAGTAAACCAGAAAATTCACTTTTAAACAGCCTCAAAAGTTTCAAAAGGTTCTTATTGAGTAGAAAATAGTACTTAAGTAACATATCACTATAAAACTTAGCCATTAGGCAGACAGCTACTTTTTGTATTGCAAATTTTCTTAAATTTGACCTTTAAATATGTAAATGAGATATTAGACATGCACTATTTGCATAAATATCCCATAGACAAAGTGCAGCGAAATAACAGCTAATTCTGACTTTTGGACCTTTTCTTTTCTCTCGAATAAAAAAAACATGTTATGAAAGCAAAACAGATCAAATTCTCTAAAGTGACGAGTGCATAAAAAAACTTTGTTCCTTAAAATTAAATCTCCAACATAATGAAGTTTTCAGTGAAGTGAATCACTCTCTCTGTACTTTTTTGATTAGCATAACGTGAACATGATGAACAATCAGTGGAAATAAGCAGATCCTGTCTGGGAACATTCAGGCTTTGTACCCAGAGATGAATAAGACTCATCATCACACAGTTAGGACCATTCAGATTATTGTTAACTTTACATCAGCAAATACAAAACATCTGGAGTTCGAGTCCGCTCAGAGACGTTCACAAAGCTACATAAACTTCTTTAAACTTTCATGTTAAACAGATCACACGTACTGCATAATTTATTTAGGAACAAGATCTTTTTCTTTGGCTTTTTGCCTTCAGGGGTCACCACAGCACATCATCTGCCTCCTTCTCACTCTACCCAGCATCCTCCTCTGTCACACCTGCATGTCCACTGCATAGTCCCCACATTAAGTGTCCCCACTCTCACCTCCACCCTCCTGCCTCTCTTCTCTCTCGCTGCGTGCTAACATGCCATCCCCCTCTCTCTTTGGCCAGCAGCAGCAGCAGCGACAGTTTCTACCAGCACTAATCTGGACCCCGACGGATCCGTGATGGAAATCTCATTCTTGAAGATCCACATGTTTGATTACGAACAAGATGAAACTGCAAAGAATGTGGAGATTTCATCATCTTTGGTAGCATAATTCAAAGATTTAGAGAAATCTCAGCACAAACTAATGGACACTTGTGAACACCACTGTCAGTGAACACAGCTCATCACTACATCCAGCAGTTTTAGTTAAATCTCTACTGTGCAGAGAAAGCAACAGACCGAAGATCCACAGAGGCCACCACCATCTCTCTGGAGATGAACCAGCCTGAGTGGAAATCCGTCCTGTGGTCTGACCAATCAGGACCAGTACAGTATTAGAAACCAGCATCCACAATGATGTAAGAGCAAACAGCATAGGTTACTATCACAGCAGTGAAGGTCCCATTAATGCTGCATGATATAGTATTTTGAGGCTTTAGAGTTGCCATGGTGCAAACATCCTTTTAATTGAAGGTCTTGCTTATTTCACCGAGAAAATATCAAATTACAATCTCCACATACTCCAATACTTCCACTTCCACTCCAGAATTTTCATCTATGGAAAACAGGTGGAAAACTGTGAAACTTTGCTCCCATCCAGACAGCACCCTGTCCTGTGGCTTGAACCAATCCGTGACATAGATTAGCCTACTGGACTGCAGTACTGTCCCAGATCTTTTTCACGCTGCTTCTCGACTTCAAGCTGTTAGTTTGAAGCCTAAAATAAAGGTCCTGTTCTGCAGGTATCAGTGGTTTCTGCAGAGCTCCAGATTCGTCTTTACCACACAGACAAACCCACAAACATGACTGTGGTGTGCAGGCTCGGATCTGAAGAGGCAGACTTTTCTTTTCAGTCGCTGTTGAAATATTCAAACCTCTCAAAGGAAGCGCTGAGAACAAGAAGGAAGCTAAGACCAGCGCTGGCAGACGGAGACGTCCTCTCATAGAAACCAGCAGAGTCTGAACTTTAAAGTTTCTTTGAGACAGAAACCACAACATATATGTTCACATTTAGGTTACAGCGCCCCTGGAGGCAGGAGGAGGGGATGACCTCGTGTTCCTGCAACCATGACAATAACCCCAGCTATGTGTTTCCTATTTTCTATCATAGCTTCTGTTCAAGCCTTCTGTTAAGGAGGGGCAGCCAATCAGAAAAGAGTTGGCTTGAACGGAGCTAAACCTGCTTGTTTCGGTTTAGGAATTACTTTGAACTGTGAATCATGCAAAGCTATGCTGAACAAATGCAAGAATTAAAACATGGAGCTTCAAAAAAGGGTTAATCTGGGTTAATTTTACTGGTTTTATTCCACAGCTTATAGATTTGTTTAGGTTTGAAGGTTTGCTGGGTAGAAGTGTCTTCAAGCATCATCATCATCATCATCGTCCCTGCAGCATTAGTGATGCAAACACTTCACTTTAGCACTTCTCTTTATACACTGATGATTACATTAGACTCGTAGAGGGTTATTCAGACGAGACGTTTACAGATAAAACTTTATTTTCATGTATGTTTGAGCTCAGCGTGAGAGTGAAACAGAGAGCAGCAGGAGGTTACTGAGTCTCACGTAGTTTATGACTGAAATTCAGATTCATCCTTTAAACCACTGTCAGTTTCTTTAAGTATTTATTAATTTAAATGATTTTTCCTTTACATTTATTTACTTTCTATCAAATTCCCAGTCAGGCAAACTAAGGACAGCCTGTAGTGTTATTTGGTCTTATCTGGGTCCTTAGCTGTGCTTTAAGCAGACGTTTAGCTACACTTAAAAGATCTGTTTTTATTACTTAACTGTATCCTACTCTCTGCTGTGGGGTGAATGTGTAAAACAACAACAACCCAACGGCCCGCATATGTGAACGTTTTCCTCTTCACTTTGTGCACAGGGACACACATCAGTGGGTTTTTCGGTTTATTTAACTGAGAATAAAGAAGAGTTTTCGTGCCCAAGAATATGAAAAAATTAAAATGAGATAAAATGCCGAGTATTTCACAAACTGCTGAGTCTGTGTTGCCAGAGTAAACATGCACACACAGATCAGAGCCATCTCTGAATGGATGCGTGCGGCCCGAGCCAGATTTGGACTTTCACTCTGCTTCTGATGTTTAACATTAACCACCGTGCGCACATTTGCTAAATCCTGGCTAACAAACGACACACAACACATACAGTGAGAGCGAGCATCGAATAAGGAGGGGTGCCATTATTCTGTAATGATCCTGCAGCGCATCATTAGCAGAAATGATAATGAATCTCTCTGATGGCTCGGTAACAATCAGGAGACAAAGAGCATGATTGTTTTTACCCCCAAAGCTTCAGCAGACGCTGCTCATCGTGATTTACAGCCGCCGGTCTGCAGAAGCAAATTAGAGCCTATCTGAACGCTCGCCTTTTTCATTAAAAACACAGAAATGATGTCAGCGACGGGACGGGAGTCAGCGCAGCAGAGACTTACCTCCGGACGCCGCCAGCTTCAGGTCGTTGCTTTCATCCTCGTATGTGTACAAGGCCCTGTTAGAAACACAGACAGAGTGCTAATTAGACACAAGTAACGAGGTACAAATACTTTGTTACTCCACTTAAGACAATGTTCAGGTAACTGTACTTTACTCGAGTATTTATTTTTGCTTTTCTTGCCGTTCACGCTCGGTGAAGTTTCTCCAGGAGAACAGAGAAGAAAAACCCACATTTGGGAGCAAGAAGCACAGTTTGAGTCCTGCCTTTCTGTTCTTTGTGCAACGTTAAGCTCGAGTTTTTCCATATGTTCTTTGCTTAAGTCTGAAACCCAGAAACTTCTCAGCTCAACAAACTCAAACTCTTTGTTTGGGTTTGTAAAAAAATGAAACCTCAGCGTCCGGTCTCAGCTCTGTTTACTGCTCGCTGCACGCAGACACTCGCGCTGCTTTCAGCCTGTTATTAGGGAGCAACACTTTCTTTCCAAGACAACTCACAGCACAAACCTCCAGCCACTGCATGAACCAGAGAGTGCTCAGAAGTGCCTTCTCTACTTAAAAACTCCCATCAGCCTTCTCTGTGGCGACTCCTGTCAGACAGGCCCCACCCCCCGAAACAGTTTTGCAGCAGATAACAGACGAGCTGCTGCACGACGAGGGAGGTTCACAGGCCAGCGGCTCCAGCCTCAGCACAGCTTCAAAGGCCGTCCTGATTATTTGGTTTGACTGAAGGAGGAACCGCCCTTTGAAGAACTGAGATAATGCATCTTCTGACTGTCTGCTTCTAAAACTGCGCTTTCCTCAAATGCACGCCGACACACACAGAAGCTACAGAGACACGAACATGTACTGAGCACTCCCCGAATTATGAAAAACAAATTAAACTGGTGCCTCCTCACAGCCACCTCTGACCTCTCCGCCGAGGCTGAATGAAGGTGACAGAGATTACAGCTTAGCCTGCATCTCCAGATTGAAAGTCCTGCTGTAACCCTGCAGCGAAGCAAATAAAATAAAACCCAGTAATCTGCACAAAAGGTCAGAAAGAACCAACTGCATAAAACACAGCCACGCTGCTGTTTCCACGAGGCTGCGATTTGTTTAAATTTATATTTGAGCAGAGCGCCACAGCAGTGCTAGCGGCGCTCTGCTCAAATATATAAAATAAAAAGGAAACAGACCTGCAGACATTAGGACCTGTTTCAGTGGGCGGAGCTCATACTCTAATGAGGCGAGTCCGAAGAATCGCAGTGAGCCAAACACTCAGGCTCCTGAGTTTTTTTCTTACTCTTCTCTCTGCGTGACGTCACAGAGGGGTTAATGTTCCCAATGTGGCCATATTGTACACAGAAGCCCCGCCTACCTGCTGTTCAGACTGTTTATGACGGGCAGCCAATCAGAAGAAAGTCACTTTAAAGATGGGGGAGGACTCAAAACAGCTTGTTTGGACAGAGGATGAATTGAAGGGCTGAGTGTCAGATAAAGAAGGATTATTTTGAACTGTGAATCATGCTAAGCTGCTGTGTTATATGCCCGACCACTTCCAGCTAACCTGTGCATGAGGCAAAGAAACTGGGAACCAGCAGGAAGCGGTAGAAACAGATTATTGAAGGATATGAGATGCTGGGATTATAAACCAGACAGCAACACACGGGATTACTACAGATCTTGTCTTATTTTACCAGGTTTCCTTAATCAAAAATAATAGCAACATATGATGCAGATTAAATAGTTTGTGTTTTAATTTTCCTCAGGATTAAAAGCCTGATCTCGTCAGTTTGCGAGCTGCACTCACCTGCCTGAATGTGAGATACTTTTAGTTAGATTGGTGGATTTGCCTTGGTGTGTGTTCTGTTAAAGTGTGTGTGGATGTTTGGGATTACCATGTGGGCTCAGTCCACATGACATCATGCTGTTTCAGCCCAAAGCTTTAGTCTGGCCAGCGTCTGACTTCCTGCTGACCTCAGCTCGCCGCCCGCCATCCTGTCTGTTTCTGCAGAGTCACTCTCTGCTTCCTGTTTCTCACTCTGTTTATGCATCACCAGATCTCCTCTCCTCGCTGCTACATTTTCACTTTCCTCACAGATTAACAGATTACAGCTCCTGTCAGCAGATCTTCCAGCTGTAAGACTGCTTCTTTAAACTCGTGCCAGTCGAGCCTGACCTCGTAGGACTCCAGATTTATGTTGGAAGTTCAGTTTTTCCATCCATACAGGGCCAGCTCTGCCGATACCAATACCGATACTTTTACCCTATAAGGGCAACTACTTAGGGGAGAGATTTATAAGATGAGTCATCATAAGTTTGCCAAATTCTGAACACTAAATCACTGGTTTTTACTTTCCACAATAATCATTTAACCCAATAAAACACATCATTCTGCTTTTCATGGATTTTGAAACTGAGCCCGTCTCTGAAGTTTTTGGGTCAGCTTTGTTTAAATGTGCTGTAGGCTTTAAATAGACGTGACAGTCAACACAGGAAGGTGTGAGTTACATTTTTTCATGTCTAAAGAAAAAAATATTCTACACAATTCAGACGGCTACATATTAAACAGAAACAAAGTATCGGTCCTATGACGCCAGTATCAATCTAATACCGATACCAGCAGTGGTATTAATACTAATATCGATACTGGGATCGATCCAACCCCAGTGCCTGCTCAGTTCATGATTATACATTCAAGTAAAACCTGCAGTTCCTCTAACGTCCACTGGAGGCACTTTACAGCATCAATAAACATGTTTATTGCGTGTTGTGATGCAACCATCAGTCGGTCGAGAGGGGAAAATGTGTTTCGCTAATTATGAATGACTGCAGACTCTGATGTGTTAATGTGGCGCTCTCTCGCTGTAAACTGAGGAGTAAAGTCAGCATCTCTGCACTGATTCAGCTCTAGGCGACGTAGCCGGCTGATATTAATTGACTCCGACACTAATTTGTTCCTCCACTTGTGCCGTTTGATGCTGCTGGGGTTAACATTTTTATTTTCTCAGAACTCCCGGGCTGTGTATGGCCTGGATACTCAGGTCTGAACCAGGAAATCCAGATGAAAAACAGATGGCTGGTGTAAGAACACAGTCTGATACTACAGTTACTACTACTACAGCTTCCTGTATACGACAGGTACAGCAGTATCAGCATCAGAGAGAATTCCTGGAGGCAGAAACAAACACAGCGAGGCCAGAAAATAAAGCGATAACAGATAATGAAGACAACAATATGGAGAAAGTAGAGGAGGAGGCTTTTAAGATGGAGAGAAAGCGATGAAGAGTGTGTTTATGTCGCTCATTCAAGGCCTCTATAAATAATTCCCTTTAAAGCAGACAGCTGTTTATTATTCATATAAGCCCTCGTGACCTAGAAACAGCTCCGCATGTGTTTGTGTGTGAGCGGTTTATCACACACGAGGACGGGAGAAGAGAAGATGTTTGATGAAGAGGCAGCAGGGAATGAATGATGAGACGACTGATGAAGCTCATCAAGTAATCACATTCGGTCCAGAACATCAGTTTTCTCTGCGTGTCCAATCAGGAGAAAGCTCTCATCTCATCATGGAAATTTCAATGCACAGGGAAGGAAGAGTGTGAAGGACAAACAGACCTTTCATAGCCTGAAACCAACCAGCGTCCCGGCTTCATCACAAGCTAATGACAGCAAAGCTGGTGCGTTACTTTTTAAGCCTAATTTCCGAGCTCTCAGTTGTTTGTTAAACTGGAACTGAAAATAGACTTCCCTCTCAGAGTGTCAGAGCAGCCTCACCAACCCCGGCTTCACAATCCAAGATGGCGGCAGTGCACGTAAACATTAGCAGAACCCGAGCTGCCACTGTTGTGTATTTGTGGCTGAATGAGACATACGCAGAGTGTGGGTCAGGGTGTTTCCCTGAACGTGCTGCAGCAGCGGTTTTTACTGATAAACAAAAAAACAAACCCCTCACCAGCATTGCTAGCAATCCAGCGATAGCTTGCTAGCAATGCACAAATGGTTGCCTGTCGCTAAGGAGCAAAATAAATCCTGCTTTTCCGACTTTACTAGTGGAGACACTCAACTTAGGATTGCCGTCACTCCAAGCTCTGAAGTCTGGCTTCCAAGAAAAATAGAACGTAGCATTTGAACCCGGCTAACTGCTGCTCTGGGTATCAAGCAAACATTAGCTAACATGCCAGAATAAATCCAGCTTTATCTGATGCAGCCCATCTGGCCAAATGGGAATTAGCTGTCAGGGAAAACTCCCGTCATTTGGCAGGACTTGGACTTCTGGAGGGATTTTTTGGTTTGAGGATGAACTCTTTAAACTGTTTATCAGAAAGGTCACGTAAAGAACAGAATTTTTTAAAATAGCCATCATTTTCCAAGATGGTTTTATATCCACCACAGTAAACAGCTCTTTTACCACATGATTTCAACCACTGCATCCAACAGGGAAGCCAGATTTAAGACCTAAGAAGGACTTCAGGGCTTTTTTGTCTTATTTCTAACAGAAAATCTTCCAGGAATAAAAGTAGGAGATGGTTCTTAAAATCACCTTATAAATGGTTAATGACTAAGATCATTTAAAAAGAGTAAATATGTTTGACCTTATCACGAATATGTTTTTCTTGCCAGCCTCATTAGCTGGCAACCATCTTTAATTCATAAATGATTAATGTAATCAGAGTACATTCGCCAGGTGTTGGCAGTAGTTTCTACTTGTGAAAGATTTTCCTAAAATAACTGAATATATAGATATATAACATATTTTATACATGGCAAACAGTATATATTATATGATATAGAGCATATATGGTGTACAGGATACATGTCCATGTCCTAGGCTGACATATATGAGATGTTATACTGCAAACATGAGGCCCAGGCTGATCACGGTCTTTCACTGAAGAGCCACGGCTGTCATTAACAACAGTGGGGTTATGCAGCGCTCCGTTAACACATTTAAAACAGGAAGAAGCTTCAGAGGAGACGCCGTCTCCATCCGATTAGCACAGATGCTCACATGAAGCTAAAACCCTGACGATATGTGGGGGAAGATAAATGGTCAGGATCAGGGAGGAGGTGCAGTACAGGTGTGTGACATGGTGCTGTAAACACAGGGTGATGTGACAGCGCACCTTTGTTTGTTTCAAAGGTAAAAAAAAAAAAGGAAGAGAGCACGAAGCTCTGAGAGGACGTCGCTGTTTCCATTATTCTGTCCAGCAGCTCGGGGTTGCCAAGGCAAATCTCTCTCTCACACACACACACACACACACATATACCCCCAGTGTGAGTATCACCATGGCAACCAGGCAGCATCCCCCATCATTATGTGAGTAACAGCAGTTAGTGACCTGAGGGGGGCATCGATGTAAAGACAGCGGCGGCAGGAAGGAAGGAGGGGGGTGAAGGAGAGCTGAAGGGCAAAACACACACACACACACACACACACACACACACACACACGCACGCACGCACGCACCCCCCGCAGGTGTAGAGTCAGTGTGTGTGTTTGCGTGACGACTTCAGAAGAAGACTCTCCTCCCTACAGAGAGCCGCGGCTGCACGACTATCACCGATATCCTGATCAATCCTGAGGTCACATGATTATTTTTCACTCATTTCAGTGACAGGTACGTTTCCACGGCACTGTGACGCAAACATTACGCTGCTTTCACCTTCACGTCCCATTAATTAACCTCTGCAGACACTAAAGGTGTTCGCTCTGCGACCTGTAAGTGCATCGCTGTGAGTTTTGTCTCGCCCTTTTGTGCTGATATGGTGAGTGAAAGACTTTAGTCTACTTTCTATGACTCTGTGGTGGCCTCAGCCATCTTTTACGGTGTGGTCTGCTGGGGCGGCAGCATCTCTGCTGGGGACAGGAAGAGACTGAACAGGCTGATCTGCAGGGCCAGCTCTGTTCTAGGATGCCCTCTGGACCCAGTGGAGGTGGTGAGTGAGAGGAGAATGGCGGCTAAGCTGTCATCCCTGTTGGACAACATCTCCCACCCCATGCAGGAGACTCTGACAGCACTGAGCAGCTCCTTCAGTGGGAGACTGCGGCACCCACGGTGTGGGACGGAGAGATTTCGCAGGTCTTTCCTCCCCACTGCTGTCAGACTCCACAACAAAGACTTTAACTGATCAAACACACATCCACACATGTGCAATAACACTAAGTGCAATAATCTTTTCTGGCATCGTTGTATTTTTACTCAGTTGTATATAGCATTTGTATTCTATTTTTATCTTATTGTATATTTTATTCTATTTTATTCTACTGTATATAGTATTTTATTTTATTCTATTCTGTACAGTTGTGTACTGTATTTATTCTTATTTTATTTTATTCTAATTTTTGCTTCATAACTTTTGCACTGTCCACTTCCTGCTGTGACAAAACAAATTTCCCACATGTGGGACTAATAAAGGTTATCTTATCTTATCTTAGACTTTGCTTCAAAGCACCGCGTTCGACAGCTGTGAGCCGTCTGTGACGTCTGCTTCTAAAACCAATAACAGTGTGAGGGGAAAACACCTTTTGTCCATTATGGTGACTGTTTTCCTGAAGTTGTTGTTGCTTGTTGTGTTTACCGGTCATGTATTTTTTGATGTCAGAGCCTCTGTGTGAGCTGGACGGATACCCGCAGGCTCACTTTCATGCTCATGTTTTTCTTTATCCTCCACTTTGTGGTGTGTTTGAATAGCTAACTTTGATTTTTGCTGTATTTTAATGTGGTGTTAATCATCCAGGCTCCATACAGGAAACTTCAGGGGGCATCTGTGATTGGCTCGCTGGGTGCATCATCAGCAGCTGATTTAAGGAGCACTTGATTTGGTTTTGATTTGTGTTCTTTTGACAGAACTTCAATATCGACTCTTCATCTTCAATGCAAGTCAAAGTTTGTGAAGGTACTTTCTATTCAAATGTAAAGACAGAGAAAACCTCAACAGTCAGACCCCCTATGAGTAAGCACTTTGGTGACAGTGGGAAGGAAAAACTCAGTTTTAACAGGAAGAAACCATCAGCAGAACCAGCCTCACGGAGGGGCGGGGCCATCTGCTGCGACTGGTTGGGGGTGAGGGGAGGGAGACAAGACACTTATTCATGTGAAGCCAAAATTGTGATGATATTAAAATTAAAATCACCGGCAGTAAGTCGGACTCATTCCCGGTGGGTGTTGGACGCTGCTCTTTGTCATCGACTCTGTTCATAGTTCTTATGGAACGAGAATAAGCACCTCCAAGTCTGAGACTGTGGCTGTCAGCCCGAAATGGGTGGAGCGTGAGACTAACAGACGGATTGCAGATATGAGCGGCGCAATGAGCTTTGTCTGAAGGGTGGCTGACCTCTCCCTTAGAAATAGGATCAGCAGTAGAGCGGCTCCTCTTCCACATCGAAAGGAGCCAGTTAAGGTGGCTTGGGCACCTGACTAGGATACCTCCTGGATGCTGTCTTGTTGAGGTATTCGGGCATGTCCTACCAGGAGGAGGCCCCAGGGCAGACTCTATATCTGTCGACTGGCCTGGAAACCTCCTGATGAGCTGTAGGAGCGGTGGGGTGAGGAACATCTGGGCTTCTCTGCTCAGATTGTTGCCCCGGTGACCTGAACCCAGATAAGTTGCTGAAAATGGAAGATGAATGTAGCTACAGCGACCTCACATTTATGCCAACCCCATCTTGGCCGCATGGAACTAATGTGACCAGAAGGGGCGGGTCTACCTATGAAAATACTTTGTGATATGTGATAGGTAAGACGTTAGCCAATGAGTGATTAGAAATTACCACAGCTAATCCTGTGTGAAACGTGGAACGATGAAGATTTACAAAGTATTTATTTTTTAATTCAGTTTGACCCAAAACAAATGATTCAGTCCATGAAGTCAGGATCCAGACAGAAAGCCGTTTCCTCAGAGATGTCTACAGTTTATTTGCAATCGCAGCTATCGCCCCCTGGTGGCCTGCAAGTAGAATGCAGGTTTTTAAGCACCAGACTGGTTTTATTACTGCGACCTGGAAGCTACATCTATGTTCTTTTTACTATGATTGTGGAACACTGTGACATCCAAGCATGTTACTCAGCGCTGCTGGCAGAGAAAGCCTGGATTTGTTTTTTATTGTGATGCATGCTGATGTGTCAGAGTCACATTTGTATCATCTTATCAGCACCATTAAATAGCTGAATGTCATTAAACATAACACTAAACAACTCGTGTTAAATGAGTAACCACCGGAGTAGTGAGTCGAATTTCACAAAAACAATTAGCCAAAAGCAAAAAGAGGAGGCGTTTGCAGAGCAACATGATGAGCGAGAGCCTCAAAACGCGAAGAAGCTGTCATTTAACAACATTAGATACCAAAAATATCTCAGCAAATTCTCCTCCACAATCAATTCCCAGTGAAAGCCGTCCAGAGTGAGCACAGAGCAGGGCCATAAAACTGCCACAGACAGTTAACACTTCAATCCTCTGAAAGAATCCAGCCGGGCGGTGAGAAAGCAAAGGGATCGTGTACTCTCAGACTTCCTGGACTTCATGATCAGCGGACGTCAGAGTGCTCTGTGCTGCTTGGAGATGAAAAACACCAGAGAGGAACCGATGGTTATACATGGCAACAGTCTGAGCAATGTCCAAATCCAATAAAAGTGTGAGTCCATATGTCAGGATTAACAGTTTTCAGCTTTGTTTCCTCTATTATATAACAACATAAAAACAAAAGTAAAGTGGGTAACGTGTTTTCACTCTATGGGGGACGGTGGGCTTGTATAGAGCGTGTTACCTGCAGCAGGTGGCAGTCAGCCGTGTCCTTAGGTAGAGGACAAAGACTCAATATCATCGGATCTTCCTGATAGAGATATGAAGCCACCACCCTGCACCAGACTCCATTGAAAAAAGCAGTAATTTTATCTCTTAAAACACAGGTGTGGTTAGCTTTTGTGTTACCGAGGTGTTGTCAAGAGAAAGTGTTTTTTTTCTGAATGTGTGTTTGTGGAGAGAGGGGCGGGGCTTCGGTGGGAGGAAGAGGGCGGGGCTTCAGAGGGAGAATGAGGGTGGGGCTGAGTGAGACATTGCAATGAGAGAAAACCTTCATCATTGTTAGTATTATTATTGCATGAGTAGCGTGTATGGAGTGGGGGCGGGGCTTCAATGGGGACGGGGCGGGGCTTAAATGGATAAACATCAATCAGCCCAAACAGAGCTGAGAGCAGTGTTCAAAGACACTGTGTGGGTTCTTCTCTTCTTTGGCTGTACAAAGAAGAATTTTTGTACAGAAGTAAGAACAAAGTTAGTCTGATGGTAAACAGTAACTAGAAACAAATAAATTCAGAGAGTAGAAACACACTCTTCTGACACTAACATGACAGCGTTTCCTTGTTTTTGTCTGATTACAGAAGAGAAGCTTTGTTCCACAACAAGAATCTGATATTTATACGTGAGGTTTGAGAGTCATGGATTCCTGTGGGAGTTTTTTAATGGGCACAGGGAGAGAAAAATATGTGTGGTGAGAGAAGAAGACAGAACAGAGAGACTTTAAATACTGACGACGAGCCGTAAAGACAGAAGCAGGCAGACAGAGAGGACCGTGGCGGGTGATTAAGTATGCTGGCGAGGGCTGTTATTCCTGTGGTCGGACAGCGCAGCGTGATTTATTGAGCATGAACCCTACATGGTGACTCAATATGAAAAAAATGAGGCAGACAGACACGAGGACAGAGAATTATGGGTAATGTTTCAGAGGGAATGAAGGAGGGCATTAGGAAGCAGCCGTGACTCGCGTATCTGTCGGTCTGGGAATGCTGAGATCTGCACGCTGACCCGATGAGTAAGACGAAGGCGAGGTGGGAAAACGAGGTGTAGGTCCGGCACCACCACGAGACTCTTTACATCCGGCTAAACGCACGGAACAAACGCCGCAGCGGGTCCAAGCTCACTCGGCCTTTAACTGTTCTGGGTTTGTGCAGATTGTGACTCCACTTGTCATGAATCCAGTGGTGTAGGTGTGTTAGCTCACAAATGCCCTCTCTCAGAAGCTAAACGCTGCTCGTAGCTCTGAAGCGCTCCCATTTCAGAGAAAAACTGCCCACACACTGACACAAAAACCTAAAAGCAGCAAAAGGAAGCTGTTTATTTCATGAGCGAAGGATGGCATGAAGTGAAAAAGGGGCTGTTTAGACAGACATTAGCCTAGCAGCAATGAATAAAGAGCAGGAGGGGTGGGAGGTGAGATAAAACAGCGGTTTTCCTCTAAAAATAGTCTACATCCACCTGACACCATCTTTTAATGCTGATTTCAAGAACGCTAACGATAGACTGTATATAAAAGACAGACGCTGTCCACGTGATTGGTCAGTGAAGTCCAGTTTTTAAGTTTCAAACTTTGAAACCAGCCGTGATGAGCGAGGCGTGGATACTCAGTTACAAGACTCCAAAACAGGGTCACCATTTACAACCTGAACATCACGCTCGATTAGACGGTGCTCCCGGGTCGGCTGACATAAATAATCTACCCCAGGGTCTCCTCCTAGGTGGGCATGCCCACAAAAGCCTCCATCCATCCTAACAGGACGTCTGAACCACGTCAACCGGCTCCTCTCAACACGAAGGAGCAGATCGCCCCGACTCTTAGGCTGAGCCGGCGTCCGTGCAGAAGGAAAAAAAAAAAAGTCTCTATACAACATAACATACATTTGAGTCATGTGATCACACACAGGAAACCCAGAACAGCGGCGAGAACATGAACAAGGAGAAAAGAAGGAAAATGGAGAAAAATGGCAGCTCGAACATGAGTCTGCATCTGTCTGCACTTCAATTAAATTATAATGAGGAAAAGATGGATTCCCTGGTAATGGCTCCCCCGGAGGAAAGCATAATTGCAGAGTGTGTGTGTGAGAGTGAGTGTGTGTGTGTGTGTGTGTGTGTGTGTGTGTGTGTGTGTGTGTGTGTGTGTGTGGTGCAGAGGTGGGACAGAATAATTGTCACATTGCGGTTATTTACAGCTTTGAGGTGAAGAAAAGAAAAACAGAAAGATAAAAAGTCTTTATGTATGACGTTACATCAAATATCAAAGTAAATACAGCGGGACCTTTTAGGCTACGTTCACACTGCAGGTCTTAATGCTCAATTCCGATTTTTTGATCAAATCCGATTTTTTTTGTCTGCTTGTTCACACTACAAATAAAATGCGACAGCAAACGCGCTCCAGTGTGAACGCTCAAAGCGGCCCGCATGCGCAAAAGAAGACGTCACACACAACGCGCTCTGTTTAGACCCAGACCAACAGTATTGTTTGACTGATGGCCCTTAATATAAAGACTTCGGACTTTACGTTTCCCAATTTTTGCTTTAAGTTATTTTGTTATTTACATAATAATGTAGATAACCTAATAATGATCCTTATTGCTGTTTTAGAGGAGCGGTGCTTCAAAGGATAATCTGCAGATTTCTGTCAGAATCTGCAGATTATACAGTACAAATAAAATGTTCACGTTGTCTTCCCAACAGTTTCACTGACATCTACACTGGATGGCCAGGAAGCGTTCGCGATGTCTTCTCCGGCGCTTCTCCGGCGCTGATAATTGGCGTCTGTCTTGTGTCAGTGACGTAAAAGACGGATTTAATGCGACATGAACGTTCAAACAGCAGTCGCTTTCTAAAACATCGGATATGTATCGGATTCAGTACCACATACGAAAGTGACCCCGATCGGATTTGAAAATATCGGATTTGTGCCGTTCACACTGTCATACCAAGATCGGATATGGGTTGCATAGGGTCAAAAAAATCGGATTTGATGCGCTTTCGCCTGCAGTGTGAACGTAGCCTTGTCCTGTTTCAGGGTTTAAAACAGAGTTTTAGCCTCAATCTTAGCTGATATTTGACTTCCTCTACATAAATGTCACTTTAATTTTGTCCTTACTGAAGTCCAGACACACAGAAATGAAATACTGTCTTTCAGGCAGGAGGATACGGAGGGCGAACACTGCCAAAATTATTATATGATTTACAAAAAGTACGTGTAAACAAATGAATTTCACATTTGTTCACAACCTTTCACATTTCTTTATTTACTTCTTATTCATTTAATAACTCATAGCTTGAAGACTCAGACAGACATATAAAAATAGAACAAGTGGTCATATTTTAGGTAATTTGGGGCATGTAAAATTTAAATAGTACAGAATTTAAAAAATAAGTTACTGGAAAATAACGTTACAGGTATTACAGATGTAGCTACAGTGATGTAACCGATTGGGTCTATGTCTGTGAAGGTTCTCAGTCATCCAGGTCATCATAGTCTAAGGAGCTTGGAAAGAAAAGCGTCTGGACTTCTGTAAGTTGCTTGAAGATGCTTCACCTCTCATCCGAGAAGCTTCTTCAGTTCTAGGGTCAAATGGTGGAGAGTCCCAGATTAAAAACCTCTCTTGGTTTTTATTACAGCTGCTCATTTAAAGCTCAGCTTTTAAAACCTTAAGATGTAACTACAGCCCAGCCCATGCAGCAGTATATTAATAACTAACCTCGTATTGTGGATGGATTATCTCAGTTGTTCTCCTGACTGAAGTTTGGTCCGTTTACAGCATCCTGCCATGCGATTGCATTTGCCCCTAACCATCAGGAACCCTCACGTTAACTTTTATCGAGTGGAAAAAAGTTAGCATTCATCCTCCAGCTTCACTGTGTTTATGTTATGCTAACATAGCTGTGTCGCTAGTGATCACGTAGCACATCATTATATAGCAGCTAGCCCAACTTCAGTAACCCTACAAACGTCACTGCTGTTTAGTTTTCTGTCTTCATTTATGTTGGAAGTGATAGCAGAGCTGTATGTTTTAATTTTTTCAGAAATCTCTGTCAGAAAATGCTATATCATGTTTAGGTAACTAGCGAGCTAACTTCCTGCTAACTTTGAACTGTGTTAAACTTCAAAAATTCTGTTTTCATGGATGCCTGGATGTTAAACCTAATTGTTACACCTGGTGGAGCAGCCACACTGATCATTTAAAGACGAAATGTTATGGAGGAGGAAACTATCCTTGGAGATAAAAACTGGATTTTGTATCAGGCTGTAAACGGGTTTATTTCTGTTGTAAAGTTTGACATTTTAACAGTCTATGGGGAGTGACTCACTGCTGGAGCCTCTAGTGGATGTGAGAGGAATTGCAGGTTTTGGCTTCAT
Organism: Oreochromis niloticus; assembly: GCF_001858045.2. Classification (NCBI taxonomy): domain Eukaryota; kingdom Metazoa; phylum Chordata; class Actinopteri; order Cichliformes; family Cichlidae; genus Oreochromis; species Oreochromis niloticus. The sequence goes on along the minus strand of NC_031975.2, from coordinate 30,202,618 downwards.
CATTAAATCCACACAGAAGCAAATTTGGAAACTGAAACAGCAAATAATGTCAGATTTTAAATATCTAGATTTTTAAAAATGATTATTTTGCTGCATTCCATGGTTATCGATGAATTTATTCAGTCATGTATTTGTTTATTTCCTCTACAAAATGACACATGAGGTCTAAATACCATCAGAACGGTGGATGTGACCAGACAAACGTGCCTCACACGCTGGAATCCATTCAAACACACTTTTACATTCCTTCTCTTCCTTCCCACACAGAGAGAGACAGATAATTTCTGCTCTCGGAAAGGTCACTGAGCGGCCATATCTCGCACAGAATCAGCGTTAACACGATGACACACATGCTTTTAACCAGCAACAGAAAGAAAGCAGCAACCTATTCTGAAAGCAGATGTGACCCAAATGCTGGAACGGCTTCCTGAATAAAAATATTTCACATTATCTGAGAGAATGGTGTTCATTCCTGCAGCGCAGCAGCTATTATCCTCATGTGTGCTCATGCTAGAAAACAGAAGCCTTAGCCTGACACTACAAAAGTGAATCCAAATGCCTGCGCCGCGGGTCTTTATCCCGACATCTATATCTCCACATCTGTTCCTGATGTGTCCCACCACACTTCCAGTACACATCCTACATGTTCCTGGCCAATAATGGATTCACCACATGGAAAATCATTTCCCCGAACCAGTAACTGCCGAGGCACTGAAATCACTGAGGGAACATTTTCCATCAATGTGCAAGAATTTGGTGAGCAAACCGGCCGGCTTACCGCTCGCCTCTCTGTCTGTCTCCGTGTTTGGCAGAGCGCTCTTTGTAATCGGGAAAAGGCTGACTTGCATTTAATTTTCAGGAGAAATTTGGTTTACATCAGCATTTCTTCTAAATCATTTCAATGATGTGAAACAACCTATCCTAAAAATCTGGGACAGCATAGACGACTCATCAAACAAACGAGAATTTCTGTAAATAATAACCTGGACTTGGAGCCTGGAAAGGATTGGACAACAAAACAAAAGCTTCAGGTTCTAAGAAGAAAGAAAAAACACGAGCTTGTGCTTCCTACAGAGGATGTTCGGTTAAGTGATTGAGGAATCAGAGAAATGTTTACAGGCCTTGAACCCTAAAAACAGAAATGAAACCAGCACAAATAAAACACAGAAGTTAGACGTGACCGTTATAAGAGGAAATTAATTTTAGTCCCCAAACAATCATTTTCATTTCTCATTTGGGCCTCAGGCTGAGAATGGGCATCCATAATGTGATCCTATTTTACCAAAAGTAGGGAAATAAGTTAAGAGGAATGTGGAGCGTTACAAAGACACATCAACAGAGAAGCTGGAAGCTGAATCCGGGTTGCCTCCGAGGATTTCCTGAACCTGAACCCAAACCCGACTTCTGCCCGGTCAACATTAAGAAATACTGAACAAAATCCAGCCAGTGTCACAGTGTGGCTCGGTTCTCGAGCTCGACTGATATACGACTGTTTACCAAGGTGCTGAAATACGTCGGCTGATATTTGTTTTCTCTCAGACGAACCACAGCTTTTACTAATATTTCACATGTGCACTGATTTACTTGTTGATGCTCTTTCCGACTCTGGGTAACGGTTGGCATGCCAAACACATATTGCCAACGGGGAAGTTGCAGAGTGCCCTCTGGTGGATAAACTATGCAACACCAACATTCGTAACATGGTTGAATTTCTTTGTTATTTCTTTCAGTTTTCATTTATCAGCCGTCATCAATGCCGATACCAACAGATCAGCAAACAGATAATATTGCCGATAATATCGTCCCACCAATAAACTTGTCGGTCTGTGTTTGTTATTTAAGAGATCTTTTAAGCTGCCTAATCTAAAAACAGTTTCCTATACGCTTCTGAGGTTTGCAGACGAGGTTAGTCTCATACAGTCTTCAATGAGGGAAGCTGACTATGTTTCCACTGTCATCTTAGTGCTATTTATGCTACTACTGAGTGCAATTGTTCTAATATTACATTAAACAGCTATCAGCTAACAGGTAAAAGATAAGCTAACAGCTAATTTATGTTAAAAGTATTTTGTATTGAGCCTTCTGTATATTTCAGCTGAGAAAGTTGCACAACACTTTCAAAACTGTATCAGATTTTGGCTTTTAGACCAAAGAATTAAAGGGGAGTAACACTGTTAAATGTCATGTCAGTGATTTTCAACCATGTGAATAAGTTCCTGAGCCTTCAGGTTGACTTTCTAATCCAGGAATTTGGGGAAAGCAGAAAGTGGGATCAACTTTTACAGCATTTCCATCCGGCCCTTCTGTTTCCATCTGACTCACATAATGATGCAGTGATGCTGCTATTTGACAATGACAACAATTCCAAGTACAGCAGCAGTTTTTACCCCGTCCCTCCAAAACAGACCCTACAGAGATCCTAAACACCTCCTCTGAGTTCCTGAGTAATAACATCATCAACTTTTCTGTGGGTGAAACTACATCATTTACACATAATTTAATAATATATATTAAAAAAAACAAACATGAAATATAAACTAGAGTGGAAACTACAGTTCTATTCAGCGGGGCACTAAAAAGGTTAACGCCCCGAATGGTTAGTCAACATCACGGGTTACAAACTACTGTGGCAGCCACGTCTCAGCACATGTCCTTACAGCGCGCACTTCTTTAATCTCTGTTGTTTCTATTTTCAGGTGAGTTTTTTTTCCACACTGCAGCTCGTTGAAAAAACAGAGTTTCTCAAAAGATTTCCACTGTGGAAATGTGCCTAAAATCTATTTACAAGAAAGGTCCCAAATATTACTGAAATGCTAGAATCTGAGGGAGATTTTGTCCCCCCTCCAGACAGGAGTCCACTCTGTCCTGGGAGTCTCTGATGCATCTGTGACACGGAGGACGACAGACAGTCGAAACAGCCTCAGCTGTGACCTAAACTCTGTCACAAAAACTTAGTCAGCAGAACTGAGGGCGCACGCACGCACGCACGCACGCACGCACGCACGCACACACGCACACACGCACACACACACACACACCACCCCTTCCTGGGTCCTTGTACTCTCACCCTAATCAGCTCCCTAGGGACAAGAATGAGGAAGGCAAGACAGTGAGAGAGAGTGTGTGTGTGTGTGTGTGTGTGTGTGTGTGTGTGTTCCTCCCAGGACTGATAGGTATGGTTGATTCAGCAGGACAGGCAGCTTATCCAGCTGCACACAGCTCCCTGTTTCTCTGGTTCTCTGTCAGAGATACTGCATTGTTTCCAGGGTTTCATTGAGCCGTCATTGTTCAGCCTTACATACTCTACACTGAAAAATGCAAAAGTGCCTGAGGGAGAAGTAAAGCTACTGGTCCATTATTCCCCAAAAAACAAGCAAATATATCCTGACAGATGAGTGCAGACTCTCTCTTTAAGATTCAGCTCAGGGCTCAGCAGTAAGAGCCTGACTCTGAATACAGCTCAACAAATTCAGCCAATGAGTATGGATACAGGTAACAATGCCAGGAAGAAACTCGAGGCAAAGCAGTGGATGCTGCCAAAATTAATGAGAAATTGTTTAAAAGATTGAGCTTCAAGAAAAGTTTATGTTGTATTCAGAAAGTAGAACGCTGCTCGATTTCCAAAGACAGTTTGTCTTAAACAACGAGTGAAGCCAGATTTTGTCATGGCTCTGTTAGTAGTAGTATGCTGTACTCTCGTAGGTACCTATACGATCTTGTAGAGACTGCACATAGATTTTATGGGGCAAACATAAGACACATAAAAACTAGATTATAGACTGTTGGTACGGTGAAGATGCTGAGATCCTGTAGGTGTACTGTAGCACTGCACAGCTCGACCTTGAAGCTAATACCACCAACATTCGATGTTCGAAGATCTGGAGTTGTATCCTATTCAGATTCAGTGAGTTTTTTAGAACAACCCATTCTTTCAAATGAATTCAATTCTATTTTATTTTATTTATATAGTATCAAATCACAACAACAGTCGCTTATATTGTAAGGTAGACCCTACAATAATACATACAGAGAAGAATCAGACAATCATATGACCCCCTATGAGCAAGCACTTTGGCGACAGTGGGAAGAAAAAACTCCCTTTTAACAGGAAGAAACCTCCGGCAGAACCAGGCTCAGGGAGGGGCGGGGCCATCTGCTGCGACCAGTTGGGGTGAGAGAAGGAAGATGCCCGTTGTTAAAAAGCCTGCAGCAGGTTTAAGTCATTATCACGCTGAGTTGACTTTTCAGCCCCAGAAGCTACGACCACCTTTTAAACCGCAGATGTCTGTTTGCATCTGTCCAAGGCAAGATTTTATAAATTGTGTCAAAATAAAAAGTTGAGCAAAGGCAAGATTCTGGAATCTGATTCAGCCAACGCAGCAAACCTTCACGTTTAAAGGTCCGTGTCTACTCAGTGGTTTGAGCTCGACAGGCAGGTGGTCATTGGGAGCCCATGTGGCAGTCGCATGTAAGCTAGCTAGCTTACAGCTCCAGATTTTTTGTCTTATCATCTAAAGTGTGACTTGCACAGTGTTTACATGTGTGAAACTGATATCTTTAGTGAGGAACAAGGTAATATTCTGTGTGGCGAGAGGTACAAATAGTTTCATACGTTCAGACGATGCAGAGGCTAGCACAACATCACTACTAGAACAACTCAGCATGTTATTACACAACTATGCAGGGTACAGAGCAGAAAGACTCCAAATGGGAATATCTGACATATGAGGCATTTTTATCACTCTGATAGTCGACTGGATGGATTGTGATGAAACTGTGTTTAGACTGTGACGGTGGTTTAAGCCTCAGCTCAGTTAAACTCTGTTTCTTTGGACTGACGACAACAGAAATGACAAAGCTGAAAGTCCAGAAGAAAACTACAAAAGCTCTTGGCTCATTTTTCGTAATCAGCGTTAAATGTGATATGAGCAACGGCGCAGTCGCACAGCTGGAAGAAGTGCTCTCCGTGCAAACACTGGATGTGTTTTTGTTTTTATTAATACATGTGGACGTTAGGTGGCACAGACAGGTCAGTCTTGTCCCTGCGTGGAGCCCTCACAGCCTCGCTTTGTGTGCTGGAAGGTTTACAATAGACTTCCTGTGGCTGTGGAGCCGCCGTCTCCTCTGAACCAATCAGATGTCGGTACTGGCCGACACAGCATCTAGCACAATGTTGGGCCGCTGCCACGAGAGGTGGGAGAGTGTAAACAGGAGGGGAAAACAGAAAGTGTTTAAACAGACGAGAGGACGTTTAACTGGGACCTGATGGTCCGCAAAGATAACGAGGCCTCTAAAACAACAAACCCGCAGCTTTTCTGCTCGGTCACTTTTCCTCATAAATCAGTCAGAACTGGGCTGTTTTTCCTGCTTCCTGTCCTCACTCGGATACAACGCCATTTTATGGGTTAAATAAGCCACATCCAGTGACGGGAACAGCAGAGGAGACAAAAAAAAACTAGTGAAAGCTTTGGCTTATGAATGTGGACAAAGCCCACTGAGGTGTTTCAAGTTTGAGTCTGTTGCAGACTTTTGATTGGCACTGTAGATAAACCTTTATAAGCTGAAGCTGCTACATGCTGATAACAGTCCTTTTTCCTTTTTGTCCTCAAACCGACAAAGCATGAAGCCACTTGGCACTAATGGCCTCTTCTCCGTGCACTTCCTGTTTGACCTGTCGAAGCTCAGAAAAAAGGGTAACCTGTCAGCGACATAGGTGCCCTTCGCTGCTGAAGCAGGAAGGTGACGGCCATTCCTGCAGCGAAATGTCAAACATTTCTCCCGCTGAGCCTCTCTGTCCTGTAAATGTCGTTCAGATGTCCTCCCTCTGTTTCAGCGACATCCCACATCGCCCTCGGCATCAAACCTCACAGTCACACAGCAGTTTCCATCTGGATCTACTGTATTTTAAACGAGCAGAACACCATCATCTATGTGACAGGTGTGAAAACATGGTGACTGAAGTGTGGCGCCTGACCACTGACTCTAATATTTTAATGGAAAGACAGGTAAGCTAATCACACCTCACAGTGTTTGTCTTTATGAGTTTTAGCTCACGTGGTGTTCCCCAGGGTTCACTTCTAGGACCACTATAGTTTAAGTTGTACAAGTAGGAGAAGCACAACCAACAACCCTGATGTTTTAAACCATATTTAACACATCATCACTAACGAGAAGATGGAGCTCGTGATCACTGCAGCTCAACCCGAGAGTCACAGCCGTCTGTGGAGTGTCAGAGAGATTAGAAAACTTTGATGCCAACCCATCGGCAGCACAGTTAAAACCAATTTTTATCATTTAAAAAACATTTATCCACAAAAATGAAACAAAGTGTGTTAATCAAATCCAGGTATTCCAGGACTGTCAGAGCTTTATGACCACTTAAAAACCGTACTGAGGTCATTGTCTCTCATAAGCTATAGAGCAGCTAGCTCCCTGTGGTCATATGGATTAGGTTGCCTGGTTATTCCCCGGGTCTCTGGCTTTTTCCATCCTATGTGAGGTGTGCTCTAACACTGTCAGTGAGTCAGCAAACTGGATCTCTCCACAGTATTTGTTGTGTTTTGCACTAAAGTCATCTGAGTAACTGTGAGATCCCAGCAGACTACATAAGTTCGGCCTCCTCTCTGCCCTCTCGCATCTACCTCCTGTGTGGTTACCTTCTCCGTCCTCAAGTGTTCCACCTTCATATAATTGCCTCCCCAATGTATTAAAGTTGTGTTTTCTCTTGAGTTTCACCTGCTGTCATCACAGAGTTCCTGTATTTTTCTTAGAGTAGTTTCTTAGTGTTTCTGACCTCGGTCAGTGTCACAGTTTTTGTCTCTGTTTATCTGAGTGGACCATTTACCGACTGTCAAGCTCGTTAGAACTGCACAAACTCTGTTTTTAATTTATTTCTATGATCACTGCACATTTTTCCTGTTTTCCTTGTAGAATATAAAGAAAACAGGACTGGCTCCAGACTTTTTCACAGAGCTGCAGCATATTTAATGAAGTTACACATGCATAGGTGCCCCGCGCCCTCCTTCATCTGCATGACTTAGGGCTTTTTGCGTCGACTCCTGCCTCTGTTCATTCACATGCTGCGAGCTCATCTGGCTGAGCGTAGTAGCCTCTCAGAACAGAGGCGTCTGTGTCGATGAGGCCGAGCTTAAAACAAAACGAGAGCATTTCAAAGGACATCGCGCGCACACACAGACCTCTGTGAGTTGTGATCGAACAGTCTCTGACGGTGGGTCTCTGTGGGCCGGCGGCCAGAGGAGCCTTTCATCCTCCCTCCCTCTCGCTCTCATACAAACTCCACGTCTCTCTGCCTTTGTCTCACTCTACATCTCCATCTCACTCCCTCCTCCCTCTCTCTCTCTCTCCTCATCTAATTTCCGCTGAATGTGAGGACGAGCGGCGACTTGCCAAAGCGACCCATACATCACAACATCTCGCACAATTACGCATACATACCCCCCACACACAGCGCACACTACAGCTGAATGTGAAGTAGGTCAGATTCACACGCCGGGCAGGAGGGGCGCATTAAAAAAAACATTTGAATTAAAGGTGGCGTAGATGTTTAACTGGAGCGTGAGGCTGGAAAATGTCACGCAGGCCGTGTGCGAGTTCCCTCCTGAATAGGATTTCTTGGTCAAATGGATAAAACTGCTGAAAAACACGATTATGTCATGAGACTCGAGCGCTCCGCTGAGGACTGTTTTATTTATAGAAAAGCTTTATTTCTCACAGCACATTTGCATTTGAAAGGTGGCCTGTTGTGCTGTTTTCCTCTCTTCTCTTAATTAAGGAATAGCAGCGTCAGACTGCTGGTTGTTCCAGGCTAAAATCTCCCGAAATCATAAGGTTGGATTTTCATATTGTGTGGCGCCTTTGTGACCCTTGAGCTCCTCGGGGAGGTTTTACTGAAATATCTCTGACATACTGAAGACATACAGGCTCCCCACAGACAAAGAGGGTCATGTTTACTGCCAATTATTAAATGTTAGCATGCTAACATACTAATAGCATATGCACATGGCAAACGTGAGTCTTTAAGGCTCGCACACTTTGATCTGCGCCACATTTTTCATGCAAGCCTGAGAAGCCGTGTACTAAAAGCTTCGTAATTAACTGGATGTGAACCGATTCATGTTCTGAAATTAATCCAACAGCTATAAAAACGTCATTAGCATGCTCACAGCACTGCGTTTGGATCACAGTGTGCATACAGAGATAATATGCTAGTGGCTGGTTTCAGTCTATGAGCTCTGGGCTTTAAACATAATGATTCAGTCATCTGGGCAGCAACCTCATTGCAACCTAGGAATAATCTGCCCGGTGTTAGCACTGAATATTTTTCTCTACTGGTCGCACCACACCCTTAACCTCTGGGTGACCACTTTCACCCACAAAGTGATTTCACAGGTCGCCTGCTGGGAGGAAACCTGCCTCCAAACAATCTGCAGTCACATGACAGATCAGTGAACGTTTGCAAATAACTGCTGCTAATTTATAAACACAGACAGATCGCCAACATGTTGCAATCAGTCTGAGTCAGTCTCAACCGCGCAGCACAACTCATCTGCAACAGGTCTGCAACAGGGGACTCATCTCAACTGGTTGTATTCTAGTTATATTGCAATATGAAAACAAGGTTGCCGAGGAGAGGCGGTTGTCGTCCTGCAGCAACTACGTCACCATTCATGGAGGAATTTCTGTATTTTTGTGTCAGTGAGGTGCTGACTGGACTGGTCTAAGTCTTTAATGTGAATTTCTGCATATGGTGAAGGGAACACATTTCCAATTTTAGGTTTTCTCACATTTAATAATAATAATGTAATAATTTAGCAGACAGACCATTTTATTGCGACCCTGAGGCATCAAAGTTCCTCTTAAGACTGATCGTGTTCGCAGACCTGAAGCAACGATTTCAAAGGTAACCGGTTTCGTGCTCACAGTTACTTTTCTACTCGCCATGCTCTCCAACCACTGGGCTAATGTTTTGGCTATATTAGACAAATGCGTCACACTTTATCTGAGCTGATGCTTCAGCCCTGATAGTTGTGCAGCTTCCGTTTCATGATACTGGAGGTGCAACTACAAATCCATCTTTTCTGCTCTTTGCTTTCTTTTTTTTAATGGTAATTTCGAGCCCATCAGCGCAAACACGTTCCTGCATCGGTCCATCGTGACCTGGCCATGACTTAATCGCTCACTCCTTCTCAAAAACCACCCAGTGAAATGATGTCATGCTCCAGAGAGCCATTGCCAACCCCTACACACACTTATAATGGGACTCTGCAGTTTCACATACTGTCCTCAACATGAGCTCATCCCCAAACACAAAGAACGACCAGAAATTCACTTTAAGGGTTTTTTGAAGACATATTTTGTTTAGTTGGTCTCAGAAAAGGAACTTTATTTCCTAAAAGTTGATCCTCTTGGCTGCCTGACAACATCTGACAGGAACTATTATAAAGGGTGGGTGTGTGCGCATTCCTGCTCAGCTGTTTGATTTGTGTGATTTGTCCTATTTGCCCGAATGAATGTCTGGGACCCGTGGGAAATCTCTCTGCAGACACGAGTGACAAATGGAAAGTTAAGTGAGAGCAAACCAACTTTCAGCCCCACGAAGAATCGCAGCAGCAGGGGTAAAAGAGGACATGAAGCGGGTATTCAAAGAGCACTGGGGTCATTTTATTTTTAAGGTGAACTGCAGTTTAGCACAGCGTGGCTTTTTTAAAGCTCTGCTCACTGATTTTTGTTAAAAATGCAGAACCTGCCTGAGAATAAACACATTTTTATATCTTCTTCAACATCACTGTAACCTATCAGAGACTGCCAACATAAATCCACCAGCACATAAAGGAAAAAAAACAGCAAATGAATCAGTTAAATTAAATATATAAACATTGTTTCATATCACACTTTATACAATCAGTCTTTTCTGTCTCTTTTTTGTTACATAGTTACAAAGTTGGTCTTTGGGGTATTTGGAGGGTGGTGACAGTAATTCAGAACTACAGGAAACTGATAATAATCAAACACATGCAATAAAAACACATGCAATAAAAAACTAAACAGGAAGTTCAAACTGAAGCAGGAAGTCCAAAAGCTTTAATGGAAGTTTGAAACAGAAGGACCTTCGAGGACAAATTTGGTTAAAAATACCAATAAATCAAGAAATGAAAGTAGCATTTTTATGAAGTTTGGTCTTTCTTGGAGCTGGTTACAAAAATATATTAGCTTTAGTAAAGATGAGATCTTGGAAGGTCTAAAGAGATGAGATTTTTTGTACACAATCATGTATTGTCACAATACAGCTTTATCCAAATAAGAAACGAGTTAGAGAACGTTATATGATCACTTTATGGCTAGTTTTCACTTATTCAAGACACCAAAAATGGAAAAACTTCAAACAGAATAACTGTAGAGCTTCTGAAAACTCCTGTGGCTAAAACACCATCTAAGCCAAATCACATTAAATATAACTCAGAAATATTACATTTTTGGCCTCGTCTTTAATCAGTGATATGAGAATTACAATAAATCAACATGGGCTGAGTATTGACTGCTGCTGCTGACTGAAATTAGTTGTGAAGATGTTGCTCCATTAAAAAAACTTTCTTTTGGTTCTTTGGTTGTTGGCACATTACTGCAGTCACCTGTTGTTTTCATGCAAGACTGTTACCACCGAACATCAGTAAAATCCGGAAAAGGTGCTACGGAAACCTGAAACCATTTGTCTTCAAAGTAAAAGTCATGTCGCCAAAACCAGCAAGTTTGAAAAGACACAACTTTTACTTCTGATTCCATTTTAGATTAGCAAGCAGCTGTCTGCAGACAAGGTGGTGTGTTCATATAAACTAGGGGTGACAGCAGCGATCACAAGGTGGTTTTAAAGGTTTTTGCTGTAGCACCCGTCTGTGACCAGTTTCACCTGGCAGCAGGAAGCAACCTCCTTCATCCAGTCACCAACCAGTCGTCATCCAGTCACCAACCAGTCGTCATCCAGTCACCAACCAGTCAGAGAGTAAACATTTTTCCAGAGCTACTTGTAAACTACAGAGCACAAAGTAACAAAAACAACACGACTCCATGTTTTATATCAGTGAGACCGGACTTTTGCTCATCCATAGCATCCTGCTCTGTCACGCCAACCCTCCGACTCTGGCGATATAACACTAACCATTTACAGCCTACAAACAATAACACAGTCTGACAACAAAAAACCACAAAGGAGATAGAGGTGCACATCTTTGATATCACAAACTAAAATCTGTTTTCCTTATCCACGTCCACATGCAGTGGCTTTTTCCAAAAACACCCGTCCATGTGTGGACAGAGCCTGAGTCCAGTCCAGCCTACTGGTCCTGCTGGGTACGATTTAAATTAGCACTATGAAGAAAACGAGGAAGATTTAGAAGAAGATGAGGAAATAAACATGTAAAAACATTCAAATTCTAAAAAAAATCTATCGCATGCTGATCTGAAAATTCACCTGCAATTCAGTTTAGTCCACATTTTAAATTACTCTTCAGATAATGCACAAAGATAATTCAGGTTTCATTTCAGATGATGCACAGCAGCACAGAACGCTCAATAAAGCACAAAATCAACTACACACAGCAAAGCCGTAGTGAATATCTTTTACGTAAGACAACAGCACCTGTGTGAACATTACTGTGATGTTTCCTGTGGCACATCCGTGGACTAAAAGCCGAGCTGGTGGTCTAACTTCCCACTGATGTGATTTTACCTGCAGCTCGAGCGGCGATGAAATCACCGCGTTTCTAAATATAAACCAGCAGCAGCTGGACCACACGAGGCCGCGCTGTTCTCGTGTGAGTCGCTCATAGATGAACCTACACATGTGCCTGCATGGAAATGAATACAGCTGCTATGCAAGGCTGTGGATGATGAGTGTGTGTGTGTGTGTGTGTGTGTGTGTGTGTGTGTGTGTGTGTGTGTGGGAGGTAGCTACATATGGAAAACAGGAGGTGGAAGGAGAACGGGTGTTTGTTTTACATGGCTGACATGTCTTGTAACACCTTTTTCTTTTATTCTCGATGCTCGTTCTCGATCTTCCCTCCACCCCCGACTTCAGGACAGGGTCTAATCGTATCCTGATGTTCCCAAATTCCCAGTACAGCCAGTAGTTAAGCTTCAAAACATCAGCTTGGAGTTTTGCAGAGATTAAGGCTTTATAATGTAGCTCTGCCAAAACTATTCTACACAGGACATCAAAGCTCGTTTAGGTGGACCACGGGGGCACTTCTGCAGTATTAACCAGGGGCTGCATGGAAAGACGAGCTATTACAGTTAATTAAAGAACGCAGCAGAGATAAAGTAGATTACAATTAAAAAAGTGAATTTGAGCAGGAAGGTTAACGGTTAAAGGCAGCCATGAGGGAGGCTGAGAGCCAGTGTAGTAGTCCTAGTGCCGGTCCCAATGGAGTTTGTTGCATCAGGAAAGGAATCCGGCATTAAATCTTTGGCAATGTGGATCGTCAGGAATGAGATTTTCATGCCTGCATTTTATGATGTATGGTTTGGAGACGGTGGCAGTGAGAAAAACACAGGTAGACAAAGATGTTGGGATTTTCATGAGTCCTGACCAGGATGGACAGGATTGGAGACGGGAACATCAGGGACAGCTCAGGTTGAGCATTTTGGACCCAAAGTTAGAGAAAGAGATAGTTAGAGATAGTTGAAGCTGCTGGTTACTGTTAGCAGCTAACACTGGTGTGGACAAACCAGTGAAACTACAGCTAAACATAAACATGGATAACAGGTGACATTAAAATGTGTGATTCAGATTAAATTATGTATAAAACGTGACCTGTGGTTAAATGCAACGAGCATTTACGACAGGCGCAAGCCACCTCTGCAGCTCGACGGAGGCCCTGTTAGCTGCTCCAAGCTCCACAGGGTTTGTTTCTAGCTCTGACAGGAAAACGTCCAAACACCGTGTTTGAAACATCTCAGACAACAGCGATAACTATCGAATCAGAAATCGTCCGCTTCTCCGTTTCCCTCCCGGCTCGCTCAGACAGCAGGAAGGCCGGGCGAGCCGTGGCGGCTTGTCAGCTCGCTGGCTTGTTGTCCTGAAGTGACGGAGACGGTGAAGAGCGGTAATTAAAGGCTGGAGAACGCGAGCTCTGACACATACACTGACAAATACACGGGGCACTGCCACCTGCTTCACCCAGCCTCCAATTACTAGACTCAGCTGGAGGCTCAGCCACCCGCCTGGAGGTGTGACTGAGAGCTCCAGTACATTTTGGACTTGTGGTCTCTGAGCGCGCTCAGTGTGGGAGATATTCTACATTCACTCCGCTCAGGAGAAAGGCGACGGGTCCAGACTTGGGCTGGATTTGCTGTTGCTGGATATCTTCCCAGTGCAGGAACCATCTGGGATTCAGGTATTTTAACTGGTTTCCTGGAAATTGTGAATCATGAGCGGTGCTACGATCTATGACTGTGGGAGGGTTTTGGTCCAGCTGTGGCTTCAGCACACAGCACAGCCGACTCCAGAGTCCTGTTTTTATTATATCTGCTGGAACATCAGTGGAAACATTGGTAAAAATATTTATGATGAAGTCAGCACCAGGATGACTTCAGAACCAATCAGCAAAGTAAGAATCTCGACTAGTTCTGGTCCAGTTTTATTTTTAACTACCCAAAAAGGCTAAAGCCATCTGATTTTATCACAGCGGAGAACAGCAAAAGTTTGCACTGCTTACTTTTAACCCTCAGTGTTGGTCTGCTTAGTTGAGATGACAAAGGATAAAAGACCTCATTTACAATGTAAAATCTTCCAGTAATGGTGAAGATTTAACCTTTGGATGGTCGAGGTCCTGGTCTACGCATACTTCCATAGATTGCATAGGTTTTACTCATTTTTAGCTCTGCTGCTCATGAAAATGTCATCTGTGGGAATTTATTTTATTTGTAGCTCAGGATGATTGCGAGGCAATCAGTGGTGACGAGATTAAACCCTGAGGTCAATCCAGGCGTATTTTAATGGATCACATAGGTTTGCTGTGAAGAGCCGCTTTTAAAAACACATCAGCACGGCCTCGACGATGCTGCAGCGTTATTTAAATGTGCAGAGAAATACTGGCATTTCAAGAATTTAAAGAAACATTACTGAAACCTGAAGGACTGAAAGGGTGATTCCAACATTCACAATATTATATCTTCATGACATCATTCAGGGATGTGATCCAATCCTGACCGAGTGATGCTCATCCCCCAAAGTTTGGACCAAAATCGTGATTCTGGAAAATGATGTGCCAAGAATTTATGTAAAGAATGAAGAACCATCAAAGAAAAGCCAAATACATCTAAATTAATTTGGTGATTTATCAAATACAAATGAAACAGGTCTGTGACACAGAACCGTAACCCGTCATCTAAACATGTGAAAGCCAGCTTGGCTCGAAGCGTCGACTAAAGAACAACCAAAAACTGTATTTACTCAAAAAAAAAACAAAAAAAAAAACAAACAGATGGAGGCGGGCCGTCTTCTTGTCCGGGATGATGCTGGATAGAAATAGAAACGTCGTTCTGCACCTGACACTGTCCTGGCAGTGTCAGGCGAAGGTGGGGAATGGAAGTCCTGTTTCAGTATTTAGCCTGACATGCAAGTCATCGCTTACGAGAAGCAAAGAAGGGAAGGAAGACAGCAGGGAAATCAGTAGAAGATAAAAATAGTGCTTCACTGGAGCATATTTCAAGTCCTCTAGTGTTTGAAGGCTTCCTGAACACTGTCTCTCTCTGTAATACTGACAGAACCAGAGTTACAGGCAGATACTGTACCACCTGCTGTTCTTGTAAAACGGCTTATTCTGCATTACAGTATTTAGTGAGACAGATATTAGCTCATCTCTCTCCTAACCATTTTCCCTTAAAGTGAATTATCCTGATCCAGAGTCTTCAGATGTACACAAATTATCCTTTATTCTGTTATTAGGCAACGACTCTAAAAGCCTATCCGGTTGTTCAGTGATGACGTGACGAATCCTACTTCCGGGCCTAAAGTAGTCTGCGTTTAATATGACTTTTGTGTTGTTAACATGTTTAATGTTTTGTATTTTCTTCCATTTAATCTCAAAAAGCTCCTAAAACAGTCAGTGATCACTGTTGACCTCCCTCTGCTTTTATTACCGCTAATCATGTATTTAAGCTCAGTTTTTAAAACCTTACGATGTAACTACAGCACAGCCCATGCAGCAGTATATGAATGACTAACCTCGTATTGTGGATGGATTATCTCACTTGTTCTCCTGGCTGAAGTTTAGTCCTTTTACAGCATCCTGCCATGCGATTACATTTGTTCCTGACCACCGAGAACACTCACGTTAACTTTTATCGAGTGGAAAAAAAGTTAGCTTGTTTATGTTATGCTAACATAGCTGTGTCGCTAGCGGTCACGTAGCACATCATTATATACCAGCTAGCCAAACTTCAGTGACCCTACAAACGTCACTGCTGTTTAGTTTTCTGTCTTCATTTATGTTGGAAGTTATAGCAGAGCTGTACGTTTGAATTTTTTTCCAAAACCCCGCAGTCAGGACATGCTATATTGTATTTAGATAGAAGCTAGCGAGCTAACTTCCTGCTAACTTCTAACGCCGTTAAATGTCATAAATTCCATTTTCATGGATGCCTGGATGTTAAACTCAATTGTTACACCTGGTAGAGCAGAACACTGATCATTTTATTAAAGATGAAAGTCTTTAGACAGTTTTTCAACTCTCAGTAATGCCACAGTGATCGTTTGATATATGGACCTGCAGCGGAGTTTAGGCCCAGACACGGCCAGTGACGTCAGACTGAACAACCGGATAGGAATATAAGCCATCTCAGAAACGCCAGTTTTTACAGTGGGAAGTTTAAAACTGCACATAAGACCAAGATCAAATTAACTCACGTTACGTTAGTACTTTTGATTATTTCTACAGTTATCAACAATTTCAAGTGTTGTAACAGCACCATCATATGATTTCTTGTTAATGATAATTTTAGCTAGCAAGCTAACAGCTTCATTTGTTTATCTATACTCTTAGCAACTACTTATCCATACTTATAAGTTTAATTTGGTCACATTGTTTACAGTTTCAAATATTAGTCATATTTTAGCTAACAATTTCAGCTATTAGCTGTATTTTTAGCTAACAGGTCTTTAACTATGAAATTTAGCTAGTCAGCTAGCTAGTTAAGATTTTATTGGTTAACCAAACTGTTAGCTAATAAATATAAAATTATATATTTAGAATTTAGATTAAAATTTGGTATAATTACCAATCTGTTTAACCATACTGTTAGATTAAAGAAAATGAATCCAGATATTAATAAATTATTTATACTATTAAACATTTCAAGCAGTACTCATACTTTTAGCTAATATTTTCCGCTGGCTATGCGCTACTCTAGCTAATAACTTCTAATTTTGTACTTACAAAGGTATCTAGATCGAAATATGGATAAAACATGAATCCATTTCCACATATTTTAGAATTTAGTTAATTGATAACAATAATAACACATTTTTTTATAATAGCAATTCCTCTGGGATGAATTAAGTATTCTTATTTTGATCGATTTTAGCTAACACCTTTAACTGCTAGCTAATAACTTCTACTTACACATTAGGAATTTTATGTAGAAACTAGATATAATTCCACTTTATCCTGACTGAAGGACACTAAAATAAATGGCTTCTCTATAGATTTGATTAATTGATTTTACTGATTTTATTATCTCAGTCTAGCCATTTCAACCAGTTGTATATGTCCACTACCTTTTCAGTCCTTTTTTTTTTTTTTTTTTAGGTTTTTCGTTGTTTAAATATATGCATGCCGCCTGCTGCAGAAGTGGGACAAGTACTTGAACCCAGGTTGGAAATCATTGAGACAGTAATTTTACAACACAGCAGGGAAACACCATCACTTCATCCATCCTAAAGCACACTTTGTTTTCCAGCAGATTATTTTAGGCAACATAATTTACTTTGCTTAAACGTCACACAGGGAAAACAAACAAAATCATATTATTATTATCGTTAATGTTATTTCTCAAGTAGTGCTAAATATCTAAGAGCAGCACAGAGTCTGTCCTTCTTTTCTTTTCATCCCTCCAACAGTTTTCCTTTTGCAGAGTTAAACAGCAGAGGTGTGAAAACACTGAGCCTGAACTTTGTGGCTCCGTGTGAACCTTTTCTCTCTGAGCCAGACTCAGCTGCAGTCCAGTTTGTATGACGCAGGCCGAATGAAAAGAGTTTGGGAGTTGTTTTTGTGCAGTCGTGTTTTCTAAAAGCTGCCGCTGGTGTTGAACTCCATTTCCTCTGCTCAGCAGCATGGCGGACAGCACGGCAACAGAGGCAGGCAGACCACCCGTAGTCTTTACTTTGAGCTGGACTTAAAAGCTTTTGTACAGGTAGAGAGTTTATCCACATGCTGCCTCCTCAATCACTTCTGGTCTATCTGCCACCCTTTTCTAAGTCCTTCATTTGTTGAGCTATTTGTCATCCTGTGTTCTGGATAACAAGCACCAAGCAAAGGCGCATTAACTTCGCCCCCAAGATCTATTTTAAAAGGAAAACAGATGAACAAGAGACCGAATATTCCCACCACTAATGGCTTGTTGTTATATCAGCACTAAGGCCCCTCTCAGAGTTCGGAGGCTGCCTGGTTGTTTTGCTGCAGACATTACTCATCATTACTGTCCAAGTCCTCCTGATATACAGTTCAGACCCAGTCATACTATCAAAACAGACTCACCTGAGGCTTTTAAAACTGCAGGTACTTCCTGCCTGCATTTAGCTTTCAAGCACTTGGACACTGCTCCCTTCTAGGCTTCCAGAAACCGACCAATCATAAATTGATCTGTTTTTTGGTATTTATCCATGTGATGAAAAATACTTTGGCCTAATATATCAGCCCACAGCAACAATTAACCTCCATCCTAACTACAGACACGCACATCTGCCTACATTTGTATCCTGTGTACATGTAAGTGATGCATGATCTGAGGTGATTAGAGAGTTTAGTGACAGCTTAAAAACTACGTTTCCCATGATTCAACGGAAATATGGCATTTTTTACTGTTATTGATCCCAGAATGCATAAACGATGGACACAACCCATGTTTCAAAACTGAACCCGACACACTGTTCACTGTAATGGACACCAGGGGGCGCTCTCTCTGCCTGTTCTTCCAAATCAACTGACACATGCAGAGGTTGAAGTTCAACTAGTTTGGAGCGAAGGTTTCTCAAACTGAATGCCGTGTGTGGTGAAGCAGGGGTGGTGTTCAGGTGAGATGATGAAGCTGCTGTTGGTGAACAGGATCCAGCGTTTCAGAGCTGCTGACAGGTTTAGAGAGACAGACTGGAGCGCCGTCTGTTCCAGTCCTCGTGTGTCTTCCTGAAATCGGCACAAAGAGATGACATTTCTGGTCTCATGTCCACATTAGCTGCCCCCGTCCGTGGCTCAGTGCAGAGTGTTATTGATTGGCCCTGTCAATGCAGGCCTGCCTTTAACTCACTTTACTTTGTTTATGGCTCAGCTTAAATGTCTGAAACTGCTGCTGCTGCTCAGAGCACACAAACAGCAGAGGACATCTGTGTCCTCGCCTTTCTATAAATTGGAAACTGTCAATTTATTAAAGGGCCCAGGAGACAAAAAGCTGAGCTGTAGGCTACAATTCTGACATGAGATATTGTCCATTTGGGAACACAGAAGCTCGAGAGGAAGGCAAATGACATCTGCTTTTTGCAGATGATGTGTTCCTGTTGTCTTCATGGAGCAATGACCTCCAGCTCACACTGGGCGGCCTGCAGCTGAGTTTCAATTAGCACCTCCAAGTCTGAGAAATCAGTGGAGGGTCTCCACCGAAGATATATTTGGATTTCTGATTACGACATCTCCTGGATGCCTCTAGGTGAGGTGCTTTGGGCATATCCCCCTTGGGAGAGACCCCTGGGCACCAGCCTGGACAGATTATGTCTCTCAGCTGGTTCAGGAACACCTTGGCGTTCCCCATAACACCACAGAGAAAGGTGTGGGCATCTCTGTGACCCAGACCAGCTTAGATGGCGGAAACGTGATAAACTGATGGAAGGAAATCAAAGTTTAGCCTCTCCAGTTTGGCTGCTTGGAAAAAATATAACCTGTTTTATTCTATTTAAAGTTTTCTTGTGACCTTTTCTCAGCTCACATTTTGCACGTGCACGACGTCATGAAAAGTAAAACAAATGTAGTTAGGTGGCCCCTCCACGTCTCGCCATTCATGAGCTGTCCCTTCTCTGTGAGTCAGACGCTTCCAGCTATACTTTATAGTGACATTCAGCCTCTTACCGTCTCTATCTGATCCATTATATAAACTTGTTTTCCAGTGCTCCCAGCAGAGCTGCACACTGGACCCATCACAGCAATAAAGACAGTCTTGCTTCTAAAGGCACAGAATCTGAAAACAGCTGGACGTGTTTCTCCTGGTCGATACTGGTGAACAGATCTGCAGTTTAATAACACAGCACTGCAGGAGGGACGGGCCCTTAAAGATACTGCAACACACTGAGAGTGCCAACGAGGAAATCTCACAGAGCAACACAAACACTAAAAGAACAACAGAAGCAAACCGGACAGATCTAAGAACTCGTGTGAACCTTCCAGTTCATGCAGTCAGTCTAAAAATGTGCTACGCCACTCATTTTTTAAAATATGGCTGTTTTGATGCAATGAATGATATCTCTGTGCTGCATTTATCCAGTAACATCCAGTTTGGTGTTCAGGAGCACTGCCTGGAAATAAAACTGAACTGAGAGGTTCGACAGAAAGCAAAGGCGAGCACAAAAATAGTCTAAAGGGAAACAGGATAGAGAAACTGTAAATTAAAAAGTCAAAGGCTCACGACTGACTCACTCATACAGCTCAGTAGGCAACAGCAGTGCTAACTGAAAAACCGCATCACAACCAGCATAAAAAGAAAAAACAAGCTAAACAGTGATGAAATACAACCTGAGAATCTAATGTATCTAATGTAATCTGACTACAGTGGAAATACAGCAAATCCGAGTATTAGCTGCACTTTTGTAAAGCTGATACTTTCTAATCCAGCGATCCTTCATTCACAAGTATAAGTTTCCATTTTCAGGTGAACCGCTGTGTTGACAAAACTGTGTGATCAATCTGGAGACAACACCATGTGCTGCTGTTGACCATCTATCTGGCCTATACCCTCACTACAACAGTGGCAGCTGTCCATCCTTTCTGACATTGTTGTGATTATACACCTTAAGAGGTCTATACACAAGAAATGAATACATAACCATGTAGCAACCAGAGACTTACAAATGATGAATTCAATGAACTCACACCAGTTATGCAAATACAGACAAAATAACCTTTGGTGACACTTACGTTAATGGGACCGAGCTAAACCAATCAATTTACAGATCAGATCTGATGGAGATTAAAGTGATAATCTATGGAGCCAAAGGTATTGCTGACTCATATGTGACGGGGTTGAAACTATACAGACGGGTTATCTACACCAGATAACTAGAGTCCGGAAAGTCCACCAGCAACCAAGTGTCAGATACAGTGATGGCAACAAGCAAATTTCCAAAACAAAGTGTTAAACTGTTGCAGATATCAGTTTAACTCTTTGATTTGGGACCATGTTCTACAATTTTGCCTTTTACTAATGTCTATAAATATTTATCCATCTTCGTAAAAGTTCTAGGATGTTGCCGTTGATTAAACTCGGATAACATTCCGACATTCTTTTGCTTTCTAGAGTTTTTTGCCTTCTACTTATCTTTAGCATCTTGCTTTTGAACTTCTGTAACATTCAAGAGTACTGGCCTTAATGGTTCTCTCATAACTTTCAAGTCAGTTTTATTTATATAGCGCTGAATCACACCAACAGTCTAGAGTCAACAACTCCGAACTGCTTTAAACTCGACTGCATACATCCTTGGAACCTCAGCAATAAACCTGCCGAGTGCGTCAGAAATAAGACGTTAGAATAGTTTCTAAGATCAGAACAGCTGGTTTGTCCACATTACAAACAGTTCTCACTAAGAACAAACTGCCACCTCCAAAAATGGCCATGAAGCTAAATCAATGGGTATATTTCAACTCAAACATTACAACCTCCACAAAAGGCGAACTGACTGCAGTACTGTAATAAAAGACTCCGTTAGTTAGCTAGCTAATAGCTAGTTTCTAACATTAAGTATACTTCTTAACACCCACGATCTAATGTTAAGACCAAAGTCAGATTAACATCGACCAGTTTCAGAGAAACTTTTTACTCTGGAACACCGGACTAAAGCACCTCTGCCAAAATAAAAGTGTGGGACTTGCTGGAAAGTCGTTCAGTTTCTGAATGCCTGTCTAGCATCTGACCGCTAACAGTAGAAGAGTTGACTTGATAGACGTTAAAAAGTTTTTCATGTTTTTTATTTTTCATTCTCAACGTTCATTTTGTCCTGTAACTCAACAACATGCAGAGTTTCTGTGAATAAAAAGTCAAGCTTTTATTCACCACAAACTCTGTAATGAACTCTATCACACATAAATTTCACACATAGGGTTGAAGCCCTTCAGTGATGGTGGTATGGATTTGCATTATGAGCTCATTGCCACTGGTGGTGCCACAGGTTTATTTTTTATAATTCCCTGGGAAGAATAGCTCCTGTCAAATAGCACTGAAGCAAGAAAACAAAATAAGGTATGTTATTAAGAGTTATAAATAGATTCAGATCTGTAATCACTGTCTGCTTGTTGAGTAGGCAGGTAAACACACCTTTGAATGACAGCTTAATTATGTTCACAACCTATAATAATAACCTGAAAATTAGATTTGAGCAGCAGCAGAACACGACATTTAACCCCCTGTAGTCCAACAGAAAAAAAGAAAGGCATCTGGGTCTGGTATGTTTCCTGAAAATATTTCCATTACGTAACATTTCTCGATCACACGACAGCAGCTCAAGCAGAACCCGATAAAAGACCTACAGAAATCTGTCCAAACATTTTCCCAAATAACTCCACACCCTCAGCTTTCACTGGAATTCAGCGGACTTCAAAGAACCTCGGATGTAATCGTCAGCGATAAGATTTTGGCCCAGCTCCATCCAAACACACCCAAACACACACACGAGGAAGGTCGGCCTCTTGATCACTTTTTGTGGAGGTTTTGGTGTTTTTGGGCAAATGAATAAAAGTTTCTTACCTGAATGGATGAACGGCATGACGGGAACAGAGCAGACATGGAAGAGAAGAGAGAGAAGGAGGATTAGTCCAGTTAATGGAGCTAAACAGATTTTTGACATTGACAGGTTGAAGAAACAGTTCCCAACTTAAATCTGGAAATCTGAGAACGGACTCTCGTCTGTGGAATAACATCACGCAAAATAGCCAAGTTTTGCTTCTAAGTATGACTTCCTTATCCTGTAATTACTATTTTCCACCTTATTAATCATGACTCTTGTAATAATGAGAGCTTATCTTCATGGCCGGATTAACCTCGTAATTAGCCGAAGAACAAAACGTTTGTGACAGAGTCCTACTGACCTCAAACACGCACTTCAACCATTATTTCTGAAGGTACCCAGAAACCAGCCAGCTCTACAGATGAAACTAACAGCTTATTAACTGACAGGGGATTGTAAACAGCGCCGGAGTCGGTGCTCAAATTGCAAAATACTGAAAATCCACCAGTATTAGATTGTCTGAACGGAATAATTTCCAGTTTTGGAGACAGAATAAAATATCGGAATATTTTTGTTTGGGTTTTTTTGTAACACATTCTGATATTTGATGCACTGAATAATCAGTTTGACCACTTTTTCCAAAAGCAGCTTGTTGTTTTTATCTGCAGTGCTTCATGTTTAAGTTTGGTGGGCGGTGGGTTGCAAAGCAGGCTGCAGAGGCAGCAGCAGCTGAAACGGGCTGAAGGAAATCAGAGCTGTTAACAGTTTCAAACATGTTAGATGTCGTGATAGTGATAGTAGCAATCGCTAAAGTTTTAGCATAACGCGACTCGTAAACATATGTTTTCAGTTTTCTACCTAATAATAATAATAATAATAATAATAATAATAATAATAATAATAATACTGAGGCTTGAAATGTCATGCAAGCAATGCTTTAAAAATCCCAACAAAAAGACTGCATATTATTCATTAGAAACTGATTATTGACTTTCTGAATCACAGTTTGATTCTTCTGTTGGTTCATCCACGACTTTTACAATCTTTAGAAACATTTTAAATAAATCATCGAATCGACTTCCTGTCAGTAACAGAGTAAGAGGCCAAAACAGAGGCGGCCATCTGCAGTCGTTTCAGTGGAATTAACTGACTGTAGATTAACTTTGTACCCGTAATAAGACAGGAAAAAACAGCTTTCTTGCCAAGGATTGTGGGTTTGATTCTCAGTGGAGCGATCCAGACTAAACATCCAGGATTTAGTCAGAGAAAATTACGGTTGTAAAAATCTTTAAGTCGTCCTGAAGGACCTGCAGCGACAGTAAGAGGAAGAGTCTGCTACGCTGAGAGGAGCAGTCATCACAGAGACTCGTTTCACTCCGACTTTCCTTTGTCGAGCAGCCAAGAAGCAATATTGTGCTCTCCAGAAATAATGCTGCAGCAGCAGCAGCAGCAACGTTGGCTCGCTCCTAAAGGAAATCTGGAAATAAGCTGCACCGACTCCCAGAGTTAATGTGGGTGGATCATTTAGCAGCAGTGGGGCCTGCTGAGTGGGAGGAACTGCTCGAAAATTACAATATCTGTCTTAAATCAGCTTTTGTTCTGCCTCTTCATCCACCACAAGAGACGCACTGCAGGCTTGTATTAGCCCGCTTCTTCTCAAAACTTTTACTTCTTACTGTGCACTTAAAATAAGCTGAGCCTGATTATAACGTCCCAACCGTCACACGGTTTAATGAAGCAAAACCAGAGCAACTAGAACTATAGCTGGACAGCAGGAGGAGAGCAGCAGCGCACGTGTTTGGCACTGGTGTCGATAAAGTCCAGCAGATTAAGACTTTTTTAAAGAAATGAACAAACAGGCAGCTGGATTTTTAATGACATTCATTAAACTGAACAGCGAACTTTCTCTCTCGAGCTGCAGAGTCTGAAACAGGGAAACCTCCTTGTAGATGTGTTGTTTGACTAAACAAATGTTTTCATACAATAATGAGACAAAATTCAACGATACAAACATGAAATGAGCCTGTTGGAGACCGACTACATGCATCTGCAGAAACAACTGTGTGCAGTCATCTGCATATATCAGCACAGCTACAGAAACTACACTTTTTCTTCACCCTCAAACATGAAGTTCAGATTTTGAGTAAAAAGCAACAAAAATATATAAAATCAAAGATTTATTTATTCAAATAAATAAAATGTTCTTGTTTTAAACTGAATATATACCAGTGAAGTCAACTTCACTCAGTGTAGCTATTTACATTTTTACAAATTTACATGAAGCATTCACATTTTCATTAAATTAGTTAAAAATCAACATTTTGGGGAAACTTAGTCCAAACCCGCTGCCTGTGTCCATCTTTTATATACAGTCTGTGTCCGGGACCCAATCTTCAGTTCAACCCAGTTTTATTTGACAACAGTCGCGTCACGTTGCTTTACAGGCAGGTAAACGCCCGACTAACATACTAATCAGTGTGGTGTCGCGTTTCCACAGAGAGAAGGTCCGACCAATCAGACGCCTCCCTGTGAGCAGACCAATCGTTCATCATCAGCTCGCTGTTTGACATTCACAGCCTTGAAGGTGACACGGACACAATCACAGCCTGATCACTGTTACAGGCGCATGTTTGCTGCTCCGCCTCCCGCTCAGTTAGCAACATTAAACACAGAAATCAGCATCAGCAGAGGAAGAGGAAGGAAAGCCCCGTTATTCCCTCCGCAGGGCGGAGTACAGTGGAGCAGAGCTGGTGACCAGGAAAACCAGAAAGTGTGTCGAGATGTTTTTAGCCGGCACACAAAGAATGAGTCAGACGGCGCTCGGCCTGCTGGGACGTCACGTCTGCAGACACAGATACAAGGAGAGAGGGACGGGGGGAGGGGGAGGAGGAGGAGTCCAGCTTTGTTTTCCCTGCGCCTCAGCAAAACCGATTACACCCTTCAGCAGCAGCATCATCTAATGGAAAAATAAGTATTTTTATCTTATTGTGGATCTGAAGCTGTCATCAGACGGCGTGGCTGCGCTCCACGCCAGGGCGCCACATGGGGTCCCAGCATGCCGTTTCCCTGCGGGCAGATGGCAGCTCTCGGTTCCTCCCAGAGGACGGAGGACGGGGCAGTGTGTTTGCTGCCTCCACGTCTGTAGCTGCAGTTTGTCTGCATCGTGTACTCTGTTCCTGCTCAGTGTTACTGACCACAGCAGCGGGACAGGCGTACAGGTGTAAACAGCACAGACTGACAGAGCAGGCTCAGCTGGTCATTAAACTGACAACTGCTCCAGTTCTTCCTTCCACAATAGTTAATGGAGTAAAGGAAGTCCTCGCAGCCCCTTCAGTCCTCTCATAATCAAATATTGAAGCCACTGCTCCGCCCGACCTTCACTGTCCTATTTAACATTCATGGCAGCAGGTCAAACCCCGACACGAGCGAGCAGCTGTTAAAGAGAAAGCATGGCCACGATGCATTAGCGACCTAGCTATTACCTGTAGTGGTGTACAGTTATGCAGTTATGTATAGACTACATAGTTCTTCCTGGCCAACTCTTCAGATGTTTCTTGGACCTCTGTGAGGTGGTGTTGACTTTTTGATACCAAGCAGGAACCTGAAGAGCTGCAAAATGGAGGGAAAAAGTAACAAAACCGCAGTTCCTCTAACGACCACTAGAGGCTCCAGGAATGAGTCACTCCCCTCACTGCCATGTTTGAAGCAGAAATAAACATGTTTACAGCCTGATTCAAACCCTGTTTTGGCCTCCAGATAATTTTCCTCTTCATAACTCTACAGTGGGCAACTTTTTATTTAAAATTAGGTATCTTTGACAGAAAGGTGGAGCAACAGGTGGAGCTGGAGCTGCTAGCTCTCTGCTGGACCTCTGGGCTGAGTTTGTGCAGCTGGAGGATTTTAATGCTGACAATAATGAGGCTTCCTGTGCAGCTAACAGAAGTCTGTGCTCCAGTTTTGGTGTTTGTTTTTTTAGCGCTAATTAGCATGAATATTATATGTATGTGAAATCCCCCAGTAGCTAAATATTTGAAACAGAAGCTAGGTCATAATAAGCTACATGCACAAAAACAAAAGGGCTAATTTTTGCAGAACATAGTTATGCTAGGAGAACAAGGCCATCCAGCTATTAGCTAACTTAGCCTACAGTGTATGGCACACCCTGGATGCGTCGCCAATCTATTAACATCCATGCATGGAAATGCCAGCTAATATTTTGATGGTGGGAGGAATTTAAAATAAAAGTTAGCTCAGAAAGAACATGGAAACGTAGCTGCAATGACGTCGCAGAAAAGCTGTCTGAAGCCAGTCAGAAAATACCGGCGCCTCGTCCTCAGGTATACAACAGATACATTTCTGTCACCATCAGAAGGTGCTGAGCGTCTGACGACAAACTTCCCATCAACTTTAACGTCTCCTAATGTGACATAATTTATCGTAAATGGTTTAAAAAAAAAACAAAAAAGCAGACGGAAAACCACTCGAGTCCCATTTGCGTCATATAAAAGCATCATTAATGAGGCTAAAGTGGCTGCAGAGCCGTACGGCGGTTTAAATGTATCAAGCTGAGGTCACACAGCGTGAGGCAGATTTAAAACAACGTCGGACTTAAGTGAGCAACATTACTCAGTGAGCTGTCCAAGCAAGAAGAGCACAGCTATAAAACAAGCTCCTGAAGCTAAAGTGGTTCAAGAAGTCGAGGAAAACCGTTTCCTCCAGACGGGATGAACCAACCTTTCCGACCGCACTGCACTGACAGCTGCTTCCCGTTAGTTCCCACACGGATTCTGACGCCACACAAACCGGGATGTGCAGGTGAGGTTATCGAGCGCACACTCTCCACTGCAGTTTTACAGAGCTCGAGTTCAAGAGATTAACTCGAGGAAAAAAAGCTGAAATCACAAACAAATGTTGGGATGTGATAGAGAGCTCCCCGTCACATCGCCCTGCTGCTGATAAATAAGATTTAAAGGAATGAAACACAGACGTCTGATATTTTTCCAACATCTGGGCTGAGTCGGCCGCTCGCTGACAGACAGCGGGAGTTTTCAGGTCTTCATATTCCAGTTGTGGGAGGAAAATTCAGCTGTGTATGAATCTGAAACGTTCTGAGAGTTCTTACATATTGCTTAATACAAGACATTCAGCAGTTAAATGTGCTGCTATGCAATCGAATGACAATTCATTTATATAGAGCCAAACCACAACAAGGTGCTTTATACTGTAACATAACACCCAACAGTAAGACGACCCTCTATGAGCAAGCACTTGGCAACAGTGGGAAGGAAAAACTCCCGGCAGAACCCAGCTCAGGAAGCGGGGGCCAGTTAGGGGAGGGGAACAGAAAGTTAGGAAGATGTTAGGTGATGTTTCTGTACAGCAGATTTAGCACATCTGATGAAGTCACATAACATGTGCCTTCACTGTGTGGATGTTTTCCACATTTCAGGCCTTTAAAGTGAACGGGGGCGAGTTGGAGTTTGGTGCTTTTCAATCATTTTCCTTGAAATTTTTGGGGCTTAAAAACATTTAAGTTGCAGAATCTAAAGCATCATGGGATACATCAGCACTTATCACAGGACTTTCAGCTGAGAAACGAGCAGAGAAAAAACAGTGCATACTTTCTTGTGTTTGGAGGGTTTGTCCAGAGCTGAAAATAGTTCCCTCGTTCACTCTCACACTCATTCTGGTGTTCGGTTCCCAGACGTGTTTCCAGCTGTGCTGATGTGATTGCACTGACCTGTTACTGTCAGGACAAGAGCTTCATTTCACCGAGGATTTGGCCTAATAAATGATAAAAATATGTTCTTAATACTTCATATTATCCAGCGTATGATCAGTGGCACGACTGCCGAGCCCCGTGAGACCTACTAACATCATTATTACAGTTTTCAAAGAGAAAACGACGTTTTTACCAAATCTGGGGTAATGTGGTCTCATCTTATAGGTCCCATTAAACTCATTGGTGGTGTAATTTGGACCAGATGAAGCTGCTTTTTTACAGCGTGCAGGATACAGTCTAATAACCTAAACTAATAAAAATGGAGATAGAAAAGAAATAATGTGATTTTAGAGACACCTCTGATTAAAAACAAGTTGTTGTTGATCCGCTGAGGTTCAGTTTTATGATATAATGCAGCTGTATGAGAATAAACGTGACAGAACTGCAATCTGATTGGCCCGTGATCGGCACACATCATTAGTGCTGCTGCCTGCTCTAACATGCAACACAACGTGTGTGTGTGTGTGTGTGTGTGTGTGTGTGTGTGTGTGTGTGTGTGTGTGTGTGTGTGTGTGTGTGTTCTGTCAGTGTATTCCCAGCTTATCTCGTGTTGCGTGTGATTGAGTCACGGGGACACATTTCTATATGTATGAAAGGCGTGAAATCGGAGCGAGACGCCGCACTATACGCTGTCAGCTGTAATGGAAGCGGCTGCAGTGTGTTTTATATTCGCTGTAGCTGAGCAGACAGAGACGAGAAAAAGGAAACAGCAGGAAAAACCAACAAAGCAAATCAAAACCAGACCGACCCAAACTGACAGCAGCCGAGCGTGATGATACCGAGCCTGCCTGCTGCCTTATCGCTGTGCCGCAGGCCTCAGACATCTACCAGATCTTTTTTTTTTTTTTTTTTTTTTTTTTTTTTTTTAAACGTCTTTGATGATGCTCGCACTGCTGCTTAAACTCCAACATGTGCTCATCATCTTCTCAGCATGGCTGTGCGGTACAGCGGGGTCAGAGCACAGAGAGAAGTAGGACAGCAGAAACCCTGCAGCTCCGTACTGTATATAAAAGATGGCCATCACAAGGTCTTTGGATTTTCAAGCCTTAGAGTTCAGGTTTTGGGTGGTGACATGTTGGTTCTTTAGGGCTGCACTGCTAAGCTAACTAAAGCTAGCTAGTTAGCTTGGTTAGCAAGTGATATCGATGAGCTGTCCTGGTGTAACGTCCAAGTCCTTTAATTTACCTCACCAAAACTGAAGCACGGACTCCTTGGTCGGTCAGATGATTGCATTAAAAGCACAAACAC
This sequence comes from Oreochromis niloticus, assembly GCF_001858045.2. Classification (NCBI taxonomy): domain Eukaryota; kingdom Metazoa; phylum Chordata; class Actinopteri; order Cichliformes; family Cichlidae; genus Oreochromis; species Oreochromis niloticus. The sequence goes on along the minus strand of NC_031975.2, from coordinate 30,173,375 downwards.
GGTTCACAGGTCCAGTTCAAGGACTCCAGTTAACCAGAGTAAGGCCTATCAGAGAGCTACATACCGTTACAAAGCTACTAGAGCACTATTACTTCAAACTTTAAGCATTTCGTTAAAAAGGAAACTGAGAGGAACTGCAGCTTTTGGAACTTGAACATTTACTTGTATGGATCGATATAATTTCAGCAGCATTTAAGGTGGCTTACTTTAAAAGTGCACATAATTTTACATTTGCGGCTGGGCTATCATGTAAATGTTTTCACATTTAGGCACGCAGGCTAATTTTCATAGTCTTTGGGAGGTTAACGCCATCTAAAAAACGATAAAAGAAAACTGGAGATGTAAAAGCATCTAAACTGAGATTAAAGCCAGAACCACAACCTTATAAAACAAAGAACAACACACAAACATCCAAGAAGCTCACAAACATAAAAAGCCCATAAACACAAGTGCTAAAACACAAAAACCATGACTCAGACTCTACTTCAGATCAAGACAGCATGTTTGATTATCAACTGAGCACTGTTTTACACATTTAGAGTGAGATTTGACCAACGTTATGAAACTGTTTTGTTTACATTGTTTGTGCTTAATATTGAATAAAAGAGGACCGAGAGTAGAGCCCTGAGGAACGCCTGCAGTATTTAGAAACCTACAGTCAGAATTACATCAGAAAGGTAGGTATAAAATCATTTACTGGACTGAATCAAATACTTTTGGTAGGTTACTATAGTTTATTTTGACTACCAGAGGGCTCACTGAGTGAAACGGCGATTCATCATCCTGAATATAGTTCCCAGTAAATGCCCCTGGTTCCCCTGTGGGTTCGGCTGCCTGTGGGTATTAAAGGATTTAGAGCTGAGCTTTCTCATTTATTGCATCCAGACAGTCTTTTGTGATGTTAGTATTACAGTAAAATGGAACATTTAACCTCTACATGCCGTATTTCTCTCACTCCCCCCCCCATCATCTTCCTCTCTCGACCTCCAGCCCTCTCAGATCCGATCGATGGTGATTCGCTGAATAGAGCGGTTATTAATCCCTGAGGGGGAAACTGGAGCCATTACAGCATCAAATAAAAGCCTGGAGATGGAACTACATTAAAGAGCAGAGGGGTGACACAGCATTTGCCCTTCAAACAGAATCAGCCCAAGTGCCTGTGAGCAAGGCACCGAGTTTCATGGCTGATTTATCCCACCGCCAACCTCATCTCACTCGTAAAAACACGAGGATTATTTCTGCGGACTGGAAGCAAAATGTCAATTTATAAAAGCAACGAGCCGCCGGACGAGTGGGATTACCAGACGTCTTCACATCAGCTGCTTTAACAGAGAGCTCCTGTCTGCTAATCCCTCCAATCTGTGATTCCACGCTGATAATTAGATTAATGGACCGACGTTCTGCACAGCCTGCTTCCACTGAAGCAACTCCACCCGACATTCACAGAGAACTCCTCCACCTTTTCCCCCAGACTGGGATTTTACATAAATCAGAAAACGTGACTGAACTAATGCAAAATTTTAAAGAACAAACATAAAATTATACTTGTACAATATCGCTGCATGTCCTCGTTGTTCCTCTGTATGCTTTTTGCAATCTTTTGCAATTTTAGTCTTAATATCTGGTAATTTTCCATGCATAATACAATATGATAAATTCTTCTATTATTGCAGCTGCTTCCAGTACGTCTCATTAACACAGCAGACTGTTATAACCTGGTTTTGCACCTTCGGTTTGTCGGCGGGAGTCTGACAGAAATAAACTGAAGTGTGGCAGCCACCTGCGGTCTGATGTTGTCTGTCACATCAGACCTGTTTGGAGGTTTTATTGGAGCTGTGCACTGTTTACCGCTCTGCTCGGCTTCATATGTCCAGGTGAGAACCGATCCAGCCTGTGTGTCACCACACTCAGCACAGAGGTGAGAATACGCACCTCCTGCACCTTAATACACCGTGCAGCACACAACACAACACACAGGTTCACTGATGAGAGGGTCTCATATCAGGATAATGTGACGAATCCATCATCACTCATAGATACTGGCCCTGCATGCACTTTACATTTGAATACATGGTTTCTTTTGTCAAGGTATTGTTGAAGTCCAGAGCTCGATTATGTGAGCTTATTGTGAGAAAAGTTCAGCGGTCTGAAACATTTAACAGTGTTATAAAAGCTTTACTGCAAACTAACCCTCAAACATTACTGGAACATGCAGTTATCAGAGTACTCCATTAGTTAATCCGATAACTGCACTTTAAAGTCTCCGTCAGCCTCGTGATGAACACGTTCTTTAAAAAGAAAAATCACCTACGTTACAGATAACGTGACTCAGCCACCGAGTTTGGAGCTTCCAGCGCTGTGATTAAAAACACCAGCAAATATTATCCGAGGACGTTACTGTGTTTGTCGAAAACAAGCACAGTGACGACGTGAAAATTGACAAAGTGTTTTCATGCAAATGTGGAACTGTGGTGTGATTTTATCAAAAAAACAAAAAAAACAAAAAAAACGAAACCCACTGTTCAAAGTTACAACAACCCAACTTTACGAAGAGATTTATGGCCTATAAAAACTTAGAGCTTGGCATCGATTTAGTCAGTACATAAAAATACAACAACAGCCAACACGCCACGACACGCTAGGCTAATGCATATCAGCGGCCTTGGAGTACAGCTCCACATGCTGCAAGCAGGAAATTGGTAGGAATGCATTTTATTAGTAACCTCCAGATTAGATTCAGCTTCTGGAAGATGCTAGTGCTTATAACACCACATGTGTAAGAATAACCAACACTGTGCTGGAATGAGACAAAGTAAAGGAGCTTCCCACCGACCCGTCCATCGGCCCTGACCTCCTCACCCCTCTTCTACCTCAGAACCTTCATCCACGTTAGATTTAACGTATGACTCACAGTAATGTTACAGGGAGTAATTTTAGTATTTTTCACTAAAATTATCGAGGAAAAAAAAAAATCTTTATCACATCTAAACGCGTTTTCAGCTTTTAAGATGTCGTTTCCACATCCTGCCTTTGTCTGGCTCCTCCTCCTCCTCTTTGTCCCTCCACATCTCTGACAGGAGGAAAAAGAACAGATACAAAAGAAGATAACACAAAAAGAAAACCCTTTTCTGCTCCGTTCCACCTCATCCATTTTCAATTACAGGTGCCGTCCTGTTGGGTTATTTTTGGCCTGCGGTGGATATCTATAGCCTCACTGCTACATACATCTGTGACAGCGGCTGCTGCTGGTCCTTCACCTGTTCTATAATTTACATTTATATTTGAGCTTTTTACCGAGGCACTGAGAGTACAGTTTTTACAGCAGATGAAAAGATTTCAGCAGAAGCTGCAGTTAGCTGTGACGACTGTTCCCATGATATCTGAGTGCTTACGTGGGTGTGAAGAGGTGTAGGTGCAGAACGGAGAGAAATAAGAGAAATTAGGGCTCAGGCGGGAGGTGTTTTACTGTAAAATGGGAGGTTATTAAAGGAGCCGAGCAGGAGGAATTCAGAGGGTAAAGTTAGCAGTGTTTGTATAATGTTGGGGAAAATTATGTGGAAAATGCCACCATGATGAAAATATTCAGCTGGTCCTGAAAAACACTCATTTGGATGTTTTTTTCCACCCAAAGCAGCTTCAGTGATGGTCCTGTAATCAAACCCCAGCAGCCGGAGTGCTGGCGAGTGGAAAGCTGGAAATCTATAAACACTGTTAAATTATAAATGTGGGTTTTGGTAGAAAAACTCATGAACTTTCTTCATGAGGTCATTTTTAGTGAAACAAGTATGAGAGAAACCATCTCTCAGCGAAGGTGTGAGAGCACGGCAGAATAAAGTTTAACTTAAGGACATGAGGCCAAGTGTAGATGCTGCTTTAAATTATTCTAACAGGAAATTAGAAAAAAAGTTGGTTTTCAACCCTCATTTCCAAAAGAACAACAAACATGAAGAAAATCACCTACAGACACTTTATATAACATACTCACACAACTCTAGTGTAAATATGAATGTAAACAGTAAGCTACAAATTTTGTTTTTATTATTTACATGTTGAGTTTTTATTGAAAACCCTATTATAGCATGTGTCACTACATACTAAGCATGTATTCATCATATGATAAACTATGTTGAGAAAATAACAGTATTTTACTGTAAAGCTTACAGCCTGTGCATCATAATACTATTAAAACTGCTGTAAAGCAGTAAAGTATTGTGTATGATACTATAAATGTAAATGTTATACTACAGTATTACACCACATTTTCTACAGTACCTGCGTACTGTAAAACACCAGCCTGAGTTCAGGACGTCGAGTGAAACAGTTACTAAAGTAATTATCATCATTACTTTTAGTTATGAACAGCACACAGCAGTTATTTTTACAGCAATAAACTGTTTTACAGTAAATTTACTGTAAAATTACAGAGTAACCAAACTACTGACATTTTACTGTAATTTGACATTTTTACTGTGTAGGGTGGCCGTGAAAAGTTTAGGCTCGCTCTGTCGTAGTGGAATATTTGTAATATTTATACTAACAGTAAATAAACAACAACAAAACAACATCCACTGAGCGACCTTTGCCAAGCTGAAACTTCTACTGTAAATTTTGGTCCTAGCTCACTTTGCAACAGAATATTTGTTTGTGAAAAGCTTTTTTAATTTAATTTGGAGGCGATCAGAGACATACTAAACCATTTCTTAAAAACATCACATCACCACCATCGACCTGCAGACTGATCCCAAACAGGTTACGCATGCAGCTTGCTAACCAAGCATGCTAGCATTTGCTAATAACTTCATCTCGACCTCGATGAAAATCATCACGAGGCCAAAAATTAAACAGCGTAATAAAAGGAAGCACCGAAGCAACTTCTGTTAATATTCAGAGACTCAAACTCAGAAACCTTCATAAGAGAAACTGACTGTTCAGCTGTCTCCATGGTTACACCCGCCTCCAAAAAACCAACATGGCAGCGACTAAAATGCTAATGCTAATGTCCAAAATTTTAGCTACAGCCAGATATCCGTAACACTCAGTCACAACAAGCTAAATGAACCTTTTCTTATAGAGATCCTGTCATATTTAAGTTCCTCTTTAATGTTGTTCTGAACACTTTTTGCGGGGGTAAAGTTAGTGATGCATTACTGGGAAACTTTTTTATTTCGCTTCATTAACGGCATCCATCATCTTTCTGTCTCTGAAAAAGCTCAAATAAAGTCCCTTTGTTCTCATCCCTGCAGAGCAGCTAATGGTATCAGATTTTAGAGTCAATACTTTCGGTCTATTTTAGTCATCTCTGCCTGATATCCAACACCCGCACATCCAGCTGCACCTTCCTAAAAACCATCCAGGATGTCCTTGTTTTTCATCTAGAAGAACAGAATTTCTGGAATGAGAGTTAAAGTTGGAGAAATTCATGATATCCTACTTGACAGTGAAATAAAACACCCAGCCAAGCAGAGATGTAGAAAAAATGCCTGGAGTGACCTTTAAAATGCTGCAGATACCTCATCATGCAGTGTCAGGAAATCAGGCACAAACTGTACCAGAGTGCAGAGTAAGCTTCATATTTTACATAATAGTATTTCTCCAGCCCCACGCTTTGCCAAAGTGAAAAAATATAAGCATAATCCTTCTCTGCAGAGTGGGAGTTAGTGTGCCAACAAGCAGAGAAGACCGAGCCACCTTAAATGACACGGACAAAGAGAAACGAAGCAGCTCGGTTTGAACGTTAAACCCGCTTTTCACCTCTCCGGAGTAAACGAGTTAAATAAATGAATCTCATTACTGACCAGAATAATTTTCTGTTGGAGCGCTCAGACTCAGGCCCAGTGAATTTAAGGGGAAAGTAATACTGAGTATCATTTAAAACCATTAAAATTCAGAAAAATTCAGCAAGAAAAGTTTCACAATTTTTAAAATTATGACTAGAGTTTGGTAAGTTTGCCAAAGTGACAATAGCTCTGGTTTCAGAAGCCGGGGATTATGGGAAAAATAACGTGTTACACAGAGTCAAAGCCTGAAAATCTTTAAATAAATCTCCTTAATGAACGGATTCTGGTGATTTGAGTCATTTCTTTGCACATCACTAGTTTGCTAATGAACCTGCTGCTTTTGCAGAGAAATACTGACAACCTTCATTTACACTGAAAACTTAAAACTGGTTTCTGCACAGACGTGAGAGCAGCAGCTCTCTCTCTCGTTTTTTCCTAGGACAGTGAATGAGCACCGCCACATTAGGACAAAAAAAAGAAAATCCACAGATGTAGCTTTACGTAGAATTTAGATAAATGTAGCATTAGTAAAATAGCAAGCTACGGTTAGCCAGCTAGTTGGTATTTTAGGTAACTAACGTTAGCTAATATTAGCTAGTACTTAACATTTTATTAAGTGAAGTTTATTTGTCTGGTGACACAGCCAAAACAACAGTTTTGGGATCAGATTTTGACGATGCTAAAGCGAATGAACGGCACTGAATGATGGCTGCAGTCACTGAAGGGGTGTCATTCATAACAATGGTTTCCTGAGGTTACGCAGGACTGTAGTCACACTCGTTTCTGGTCTGCACTACTTTGGCTCAGCTTAATCTTTCCAGAAGCAGCCACACTGAACAGTAATATAGTTTTTCTCTGTTTCTGATATAAAAGGAGGCATGACAGGTTCCAGACACTGGCAGTCTCGGTCTTTGATTCAAACAGAGCAGTTAACCGTCTTCTAACCAGCATGAAAAACAGATTCAAAGCTCCTGAGTCAGAGCGCTCGCAGTCCTGCTCGCACATCCCTCTGCTTATGTCGAGAAACTGAGACCTACTGGACAGAGCGCGAGCGTCACTTGTCATCGCCGCTGCAGTGGAGGAAGTGACACGCTGACAGCTGAGGGACCCACTGACCACACACGGTGGGGAAAACTGAGTCTGACCCAGAGTTTGCTCTAAATGCAGAAAGACGACTGAAGCCGAAGTTTACCACATTCATTCAAATGGCTTAAAAAATTACTTTTTTATGCAGTTAATGTAAAATTATTTCTAGTTATTCTGTATTTTACAACACAATGACTTTTAAAACAGGATATAAAGGACACTATTCCAATGTAATGTGAAGGCTAATATGAAGCTACAAGTGTTTAGCTTAAGCTAATCTTTTTTTGAAAGCACTGAGTCACTTTTGAAGGAACTGCAGCTTCTGGCATTTTTGCTATAGATGCAAAATTCTCAGATAAAAAATGAACTGTAACTCCTAAAGCTTTAAAAAAAAAAGTTATAGTGTGACAGATGGTAAACTGCACAAATATCGCGTTTACTTCATTGTAAATAAAAAGTTAAAAAATGTACAACTCAGACTGAATGACACATAAAATTCCCATTCACAGGGAACGATTAGTCAAACTTTTTACCGGGACAACCACAGAGTGTGGGCGACTCGAGGCAGAAATGGCCCTAACTGATGAATTAAACAAACTGTAAAAATATGATGGCGCAACCCGACAGCTACAGCTGTGGCTGAGCATGCACGACAGTGTTGCAGTTTGCTTAAATGCTGTGCAGCTCTGCAGAGTATTTGTCTCTGATGTCAGCTCACGGCTGAGACTTTAATGTGTACTGTTGTCAGGCATAAGGAGAGAGCGGCTGCAGGGTTAGCTGTGCCCCACCAGCACCCAGATGGTCTGAGAAGGATGTGTGAAGCATGAAGGAAAGAATATTTAAAAGGATATCATCAGTCCTCGCTCTGTTTCTGGTTCCTTGTTGGTTCCCAGTTTGTCAAAGAGCCTCCGAATGTGCTCACAAAAGTCATCTCAGTGTCTAGAACTTAAAAGATTAAAGACTACAGAGGCTTCTGTAACAAAGGAGCCGCTATCACGCTCAAATATCCGTGAGGCATCGAGCGTCAGGGGCTGATTTATTGGAAGCAAACAGCCGGCGAGAGCTAATCCCCGACTGTGAGGAGCTGCAGACCAAGACGTCTTCCTCTGCACAGCGAACAGGAAGACAAAAACACGAGCAGGACTTCCACCCAGCTGTTTGCTGCCTTGTTTTTCACAGCCGAACAAAAGCGCAAAAACTAATTAAGCATCAACTGAGCTACTGTGCAGCTGATCAATACAGACTCACGAGCAGAGCCAAAACATTTTCACGCTTGTATGAAGCAGAAAACGTTTCTAAATCATGACGAGTCGAGCTGTCAATGAATCCTAATGTGAGGTATTAATATTTACCTCAAGCGACTGGTGATCATGACCTCACCAAACTGGACAAACTGGACAGAACGGAAGTCCAGCGAGCCAAGTGGTGCAGATGTTTGCTGATGTTGATATCAGCATTTACAACATTTTTAGTGAGTCAACATTTCTCAGCTGAGTTCAAGAACGCCACATGGAAATAATAAATCACAGCATGCATATCTTAAACTACAGTAATAGTTCCTGCCCACAGTTATTTAAGCAAATGGATGGAAATGAGACAAGAAGTGAGAAAGTTCACTTTAAAGGTAAAGTAAACTAATAATTACTGTATTTGCTGTAAAGGTTGGAGTTCTTATTGAGATGGAAGATTGAAAGTAATATGATCATGATTTAGTTTTTAGACATGAATGCAAACAGAGTTGGTAAAGTTGGGCGACTGGACGACTATACCGTCTCCAAGTCCATCGTGGGTTGTTTTTTCTTATGTTATTCAGCCATTTTTTACCACTTAGTCTTTTTTATTTTACTTTGGTAAAGTGAAAACCTGTTTTCTTCGTCTACCAATCTGAACTGTTGAGCTAGAATCAAGAGTTGTAAACAGATGCCAGTTTGGGCATCTAACCAGGACGCCTCCTGAGGACCTCCTCAGTGAGGTGTTTCGGCATGTCCTACAGGGAGGAGAGCCCGGAGCAGACCCAGGACGGCCTGGACAGATTATACCTCGCAGCTGGGTCAGGAATACCTCGGTGACCCTGGAGAAGAGATGGTTCTGGAGAAGGAGACCATCTTTGATGATCTGCTGGATGGATGGATGAACAGATGATCATTCTTATTAATGACACTGAAACTGGATATTGGAAGGTCGAAATCAAAACAAAGCTGGAGACTTGTTGACTATCGCAGAGCATTGCTGGGTAATCGCAAACAGGCTAGTTTTTAGTTACTGGATGTGCCAGCTGATCATCTTAATTATAGTTCAGAACTCCAAGGTGTCCTTAATCTGACTGGTTTGTCAGGTTTTCTGTGAATATTAACAAACTGCCCAAAACAAGCTGGTCTCACATTATTTTGCATCTTTGAAAAAATAAAAAAGAACCACGTAAATATGTTTCTATTCAAATCAGCAGATTGTAACGTTAATCTAGGCTTCATTTTGCAGGATCTCTTGTACCTGGTTGCAGGTGAGTTAGCGCAGTTAAAGTGAGAATCCATTACTCTGCAACAAAAAAACCTTGGCTTTTGCTGCGTCTGGTTTTTTTGGCCAGAGTCTGCCTATACAACCACAAAACAGGCTGGTTTTCCATCCAAAAGCAGCAGAAGAAACTGAATATAAAGTCAATCAGCCACAGAGATTTCTTACACAGCAGATGAAGCTGTTCCAAAAATGCATTTTAGTGTTTTCAGATGAAATAATCAGATATAGCCAACGGAGCGGACGCTGGAGAGCATGAGCAGCTTGACATACACAGTGAAAGGAAGGGAAAAGACAGAGGGAAGTGCTGCACTGCTTGTATCCAGGCAGAGGAAGAAAAGCTGCGAGGCAACTACCCACAATGCCCCTGTGGAGTCGCATTAGCTGCCACCCTCCCTCCCCTAAAACACACACATTTACACACACACAAACACTCCAATAAGGCAGAGTGCTTAACTCAGCAAACTGCAGGCCTCACTGCTATCACTCATGTTTGTCTCCTGGCTCGCTCTTTGTTTTTTCCAGCGATTTTCTGCTCCTCTCTCTGTTTCTGAGGCTGTTTGTGTAACTGTGTTTACAACTTGATCACAAACACTTCGAGCATCATGAGTATCCAGCTTTAAACAGCTTGTATTGCTTAAATCCAAACATTTGTCTGCTGGTGTGTCTTTATTTCAGGGTAAATGAATGGAAACAGCACAGTCTTCCACAGGTACTACAGCTGTGGACTAGTTAGAACCAGTCTCATGTCATCGGAGACGCTCTGGGTGATGGAGAAAACCATCTGGAAAACATCTGCAGTGTTTAGTTCTTGGCACCAGCGACTGCACACAGTACAATTAGCTTAATTATTGCCCAAAAAGATAAAATAAACAACTAAATATGACTGAAATGAAGACACAAAACTAGAAACTCAGAACCAAACAAGTAGAAGCTACAACCTGAAGCAAAACGAGCATTTCCTGTATTTTACATTTCTATTTTAAATGTTCACCTCGGGTCGTTTGAACAGCGAATGAAATAATAAAGCTAAACTTCAGATTTGGAAGCTCTTAAGGCTTCAGTTTGTACATGACCTCAGTGACACGACTTTTGGGAATATCTTTGATAATTCCTTCATTACTCCAATGAAGTCAAAAATCTGAGTGACTAAAAGATGACAATCTTTTAGTCACTCAGACTAACACAACTAAAGTCAAGAACTTTGGTGACCTGAACACGCTGTCAGGAACATGAACATGGTTTTGGTCATTTGGACGTAACTTGACCCAAACTACGGATTAACGACTTGAAGCAGACTTTTCCCGTTATCCTGTCTGACAGGACTTTCAAATGTGACTTTGATGACTTGACCTTGAAAAGCACAGACTTAATTTTGATGACTCCTTAGTGACTTGCACTTGACTTTAGTTGTGTTTTAGTGGCAGTAACAACTTTGTTAACTACTAACTTGTTACTTACGTAGATATTTCTAATTTTGTAGGAAATTTTGGTAGTTTTGGCTTTGGTAACTATTAAAAATACATGGCATCTATGAAACGGATGCCATGTACAAACCTACTTTGAATTTACTTTGTGACTTAAAATGATATTAATAATTTGGTAACCGTGCCAACATGGTAGCAAGGATGCTGGGTTAATCCTGGCTCTAGTGACTCAGACCTACAGAAGTTACTTGAACCTGACTTTATGAACTCCTACATTATTCTGGTAACGTAGAACTGTCATCTGTTGAATTTTATATCTCGGACACAACTTTGTTGACTCAGTGTTAAATTTCTGACTTCTACAAAACTTGATAAACATTGGTGACTTTGACTTTGCCGATTGTTTTGCTACATTAACAACTTGAACATGGCTTTTACAATCTTGAGGAATAACTTGATGTCGAAGGAGCTTGGAAAGAAAAGTGTCTGGACTTAAAGAAGACCAGACTACGATGACCTGGATGACTGAGAACCTTCACAGATGACTTTGGTTGATTTTCATGACAAAAGCCAAGACTTTAGTAGATTAGATTAGATAATTTGCCAAGGATCTTGGGATCCTACATAACTTTGGGAAGTTAGTGCCTCTTCCTGCTTTTGACCATTTTAATGAATTAATTTTTCTTTACGCTTTGGTGATTTTGTGACCCAAGCTTTCAGTCTGTTACTTGAACTATGATACATGATGTTTTTGACTGTGACATGATTCGGCCGACATGGACACGGCATTGACTTTGATGACTCAGATGTTTCACTAGTGACTGGAACAAGATTTTCATGAATAAAAAACTTGACTGCATTTGATTATTGACTTGAACCTGATTAGAACAGGACTGGTGACAGACTCCGACACGATCTCTGGGTATTACTTTTCTTTATATCCCAAATCTGGGTTATTGTTGACCTCGCTAGTTTGAGTTCATGTGGCACTTGAGACTAAACTTTTGCCTAAACCATGAAACCAGTGCACAGTTTATTTGCTCAGTGGGGACATATACCCAGTGCAGTGCATCAAACCATCAACATCACAGCTAATGCCTAACACCTGTGGGGTTTTTGGTGGTTTTCTGGCAGAACCATTCATTGGTCACTTCCATGTGGTATTGGCACTGACATCAAAACGTTGGTCTGGCAGCAGCATTATGGATAAAAGCAGGAGAGGGAAGTTATCCCTCTCATCAGGCAGACAAACTGTTCTCTTCTCTGCTCGACTGCAAACCACACAGAAACAAAACTGGGCCGCCGGGAGCAAACAAGCGTACAGAATACAGAGCGGCAGAGGCTGGAAAACAAGGTGAAGGTGAGAGTGGAGAGAGGGTTCACCATATCGAGTACAAGCAGTGAGGTGATATCTGAAATAAACAACAGAGGGAGGTAGGTGGACTGCAGGTTAAGACTGCAGGTCCCCTTCTTTATGAAAAACAGAGATATGATGACTGTGGAGAAGGACAACAAAGCACAGCAGCATTTCTCAGTTTTTCACTTTAACTGGAGTCGAAAGCGAATTTCAAGAACTCCTGGCTCATAATAAAAACTCAAAGAAAGCCGTTATATTTGAAATGTGCAGCAGTCAAGGTCCATTTGTGACTGCTCTTATACAGCAGTGTAATACAATGAACGGGTATGACATGTGTATTTTATGTCTTTCCTGCTGACAAAAGAAGATGAAATGTCAGTGTAATGCCAAATTACTACATAATAAATGGTTTGATAACCTCTTAGATCCAAAGAAGAAAAGGTGTGTTTAACATTTGTGCTGAATCTGGTGGGTATGTACTTTCTGTTTCAGCTGCAGTTTTACTTGCTTTAGTTTGAGTGTTTGGGGTTTGGGTACATCTCAGTCTGGAAGCGCTTCCTTTTACTGCCCAAATGAGCCCCTGGTTATGTTTAACTTTTTCAGATTTGTTGCATTTTTCATTCCCTGCAGTCACACAGACACTTTTAAAAACACACCTCTTCATAAACACACAGCACAGTGTGGTTAGTTTCATTTAAATCTGTTAAATTATTTTTGAGGAGGTGAGAAAGTGGCTTGCATTTGCATTTGACAACCAGAAGGAGGCGACTCTTCCGAAGTCTATGAGGAAACGAAACCACTGATCACTCGATCTGTGATCTCAGTAAATACTCTACCTGTGATTTTATGGTCTTAATCACTAGTTTTAAGTCTGATTTAATGCAAAATTAGATTCATTTTGATAATTATGCTCCTAATTAGAGAAAAACAGATAAGTGACCTTACGTAAGCTCATTACATCTGCTACCACTCCCAAGCGGTCAGCGCTGAACTGGACTGCACATCCTGAGCTCCTCGGTCTGTTATGAACTTACTTTGTAATAATATGGGAGGAGCACCGGCTGCGTTCTAGCATCTTTCAGTTTGTTTTGGGCAGCAGGAAATTTGTTCTTGTGTCCTCTGATGAGGCCACTGTGCACTGATCCCTCAGCAAACAGCAGACTGAAACAATTTACGGCTGTTAACCGTTAATGAGCCGTGGACACAGTGGAACGTTTAGCAGCTAAATATTTCCCTCAGGAGTGGAAGGAAAGCAACACAGATGCAGCAGCAGAGTAAATACTTGCTTTGGATTGCTCTGCAAATAAATTATAACAAGGTCTGTGTTTGTTATTTTGGCCACAAGGGGGCAACCTGCCATCGCTGTGGTCCTTCAGGTCCTGTAAAAGGCCGGCAAAAACAAAACTAACTATTTTAAAAGAAGCAACAAAAAAAACAAACTGAGGAACCAACAGATTAGTTTGCAAAGTTTTGGTTAGCATCTCGTGACTTGTCAATCACAAAGTAGGCCTGATCCCAACCACACCTGGATTTACTGAAGAAGACTCCATCAGGAGTCTGTTTCATAAAATCAGAGCGAGCACTGTGTAATCAGAGGAGTCGCCCCCTGCTGGCCACTGGAAAGAATACATGTTTAAGGCACTGCTGCATCAGCTTCACTTTCCAGACTTTCTAGTCTCTGAGAGCAGCCAGACTGAGAAGATGTTCTGCTTCACTGTCCATATAAATCCCTCCTGTCAGCTCTCAGGCAGCAGCAGTCCAGAGAATAAAGCTCCTCTCAGTCTCCCGTCCTCTGGGGCTCAGAGCCGAAGAGCTCACCCCTGCTGGGACCGGGCATGTACAGCCAAATCCTGTGCTGCAGACACGCTCCTGCCATCCAAATCCCCGTTTAATACCAGGACGTGACAGACTAATGGAGAGGAGGGAGAGGCTGAAAGACACAGACTCCCCCTGAACACTCTGATGGAAATTCTCAGAATAACAAACAGTGCTGCAGAAAATCTCAGGGAACCCTGTGCGAGAAGACATCTTTATAACATAATGTTACCTGATTACGGTACACCTGGATACATTTTAGCCTAATATTGGAGACAGAAAACAGCTGGTCGCAGCTGTTTTTTGCAGCTTCATTGTTCGGCTCCGGTGAGATCTTCAGGCTCTTGAGCTAAATGTTTAATGTTTTTTAAACCAGTTTAAATGCAGAAAAATCTCATTTGAATGAACTCTGGAGTCTTTGTTAAAGGAAAATAAACTGTTGGTGAAGCTCTGCACGAGCCAGCTGTCACTGCTTCTGCTTGTTTTTTCTGTCACATTTAACAATAGGGAAACGATCCATAACTATCAACCCCCCTAATATACATACTAACTATGGAAGACTGATTACTGTGTGTATATAATGTTTACATTATGCCTATGATCTGGAGCTGTAAGTGGAGCTATTCTACTCATTTCCAGCTCTGTGCTTTTATTTATCTTACACTGGGCTCACAGTGCATCATACAAAGCTTAAGTATCAAAAGTGCAGTTCCTCTCATGTCCACCAGAGGCTGCAGCAGTCAGTCTTCATAGACTTCCGTATTAAAATGTCTAATGTTATAGCAGAAACAAATACGTTTACAGACTGATGCAAAAACTATTTTCTTCTCTCATGCGAGTTTATTTATAAGGCATAAAATTAGGGGCGTGGCCACTTTGACAACAGGCTGTACATGCTAGCTGTTTGCTAGCCTTCACGTCAGCTAACTGGAGTAGCTAAAGTAGACCTTTGAGCGCTCTTGGTGCCTTCAGGGGCATTTTTAATGCAGACCATCTCAGAAATCTAAGTTCTGCTGACTGAAATTCTAAAATTCTAGGATTTTAATACCACTGTGCACCAGTTACCATGGAATTAACAAAGCTAGCTACCATTAGCTCATAACTCAACACTCCACTCGTCATCCAAATAAGTCCCTTCAAGCTCCAAAAAGAAGCTTGAAGGGCCCTTCAACACGTTGGCAACAACACATTGGCAGCTAAATCACCAGTGTTTAAAAGAGCACTCTGATGTCACGGTGGATTTGTCCATCTTTTATATACAGTCTGTGATTTAGAGCAGTGTGTAGCCCAAGCTTTTAGCTCACGAGAATTACTTATACATACACTGACCTCATTATTTAGAAACTCTGACAGTGTTTAATGTGTTCACATCCATCAGTGGAGCAGAACATATATGACAGAAACAGCTTATTAGGACCTCTTTACAGTTTAAAAGCATCATATTTCAGTTTGGTCTTCAAGTGAAGCTGCAATCGTTCACCTGAGCCGACTCGCCTGCAGCTGAATCCACCAAGAGGGAAACAGGGAGCCTTCAAAGGCTCCGAACAACAAAACCAACCATCATAGCACATGTGTGCACACACGCAAGCCTCTGGGTGCTTTGAAAAATGTGTGTGTGTGTGTGTGTGTGTGTGTGTGTGTGTGTGTGTGTGTGTGTGTGTGTGTGTGCACTCATGTTGAAAAGCAAACACACACCAACACCATTTCATCCGTCCTCCCTGCGTGAGTTTTCCCGTGCTACCCGAGCCCTCAGAAGACTCTGGAGGAGTGATTCCTGCCAATCTGCAGGGAGAGAGGAGTCTCAGCCTGCAGGCACAAAATAACAAGCGTGATGAAAATCCAGCCTTTGTTTCAGGATCCATGGAATCTGTTCACCATCAAATCAAATGAGTCAAATCTTAAAGTCAAATCTTAAAGGACTCTCTGAACGATCTGCAAGCTCAAACACAGCATCTTTCTGTTTTCTCTAGTCTCTGCAGCACAGACGAACAGACGCGAGGACGGGCAGACATGCGGGGCATCAGCTGTCTCAATGCACAAAGAGGCAAAAACAAATCGGGGCCATGTTTCCTCTCCAAGAGGCAGCATAAGCTAAATCATGCAGATTCAGTCAACAAACTGGAAGCCAAACTGGCGCTTACGTGCCCCAAATACTGAACCGGACGACCTCCTGTCTACTGGAACTCAACATTTACCAACCACTAATTGTCTGGCCAAATGCGTGCTGGTGAAAGCATAATTGCCTGCTGCGTTGGCCACATTTGTTTGTAGGATTTTTTTATGCAGGAGGTGCTGCATTTGTTTACAGTATGGAGGAGTTGGGGGCGGCTGCTGAGGGCATGGTGGCCACACTGCTTACATGTATGTCTAACGCTGACCTCTACTTCACTTAGTCTGCACAGTCCGCATATTTTTTTATCATTAAAATCCTTCAGACGTGCAATAAAAAGAAAAAAGTTTCCAGGATTTGCTCATTTTTGGAAACGTCCCTTAATCTGTTGACTCAGAATAAAAACAAATCCATTTCCTTCCTTCCTCTGCTCACATTTACTGGAAGCGTTCAGAGTCGATCGGGGCCTTTTTTTTTTTTTGATCGATATCAGCTGAACTAATCCTTTCTTAGCTGTGCTTGGCTCTGTTCATGCGCCTCAGCTCGCTGCTGCTGCAAAGCTTCTTTAAGACAGCCGGCCGGCGAGCTTTCTGCCACATGAGGCAGCTCAAGTGAAAGCGTGAAACGTCAGCGAAGATGCGCAGATAAATTAAACATCGAGGTCCTTTTCATCCAGAACACAGTGTCACTCCCTCCAGACACTTCAGAAGTCACGTTCACGTGTTAAGACTGAACTGTCTGTTTAACTGTTACTGCTTTGGTGTAACGACGAATCGAGGTTCAGAATTGTCTTCAGTGTAGTTCATTATGTAATGACATGCTAATTAGCAATGTGCTAGCATGCTAACCTGGTCAACGCTGAAATTTTGAGTGAACTGGAAATTCATCGGGCATTTGTGACGTTACTGCCAACTTTATTGGTTGATTTAAAGGGAAGAAGAAAAATCATGCGGTTGACTCGGCTACAGAAAACAGTTAAAACTGAGCAGAATCTATTGGGCGAGGCTAATCATTCTCTTAACCCCATTTAAGCTAACTGTGCTACAGTGTTGTTTGGTTTCTTTGAGCCTTTGGAAAACTGATATAATGAACCACAATGAGGAAAAAAAAGTGTGTTAGATACGGTTTAAAAATGGGTTGTCTGAACATGCTACTATGTGGTTGCTAGGCAATGTTATGACATCATCATATGTCAATGTTTGCTGATATAGATGTGACATTACTGTCATGAAATTAAAATGATTGAAACAATGCTTTCATAAAGGTAAAAAACAGGCCATTTCATCCCATTGGTAGGTGGTTGCTAGTAGAGATGGCACGATACCACTTTTTTATGTCCGATACTGATATCATGAATTTGGATATCTGCCGATACCGATATGAATCCGATATAGTGTTTTTTAATCAATAAAACTGTTTTTTTAATATCTTGCTGCATTTTGTATAAGTTCATACTCAAGTTTAAATAAACAACAACATTAAAGCTATTCTGTTATACCTGTATGCAAAAAAATACACTGCACCCAAAATATTTCATAGTTCAGCAACACTGATCAATCTAATAAACCTAAACCTACTCCATCCTCCCTATTCTGGTATTTTAAAGAGTACTTAGCAGAAATATTAAGCAACCTAACTAATAGGGTTGCAAACTCCCAGCAAAAAAAAATAGGGAACCACCCCCCACCCTCCACCTCATGATGCTTAATCGATGTAATCAACTTTAATTTGATGCAGTGTGAAAAAAAATGCACAGAAATAAATTATTTTTCTACAATAATTAAATAGATTCAACATCTTTCTTCAACAGAATTGCAGACTGCACAGATGGTACCTTCCCAAAGGAAAAAGTACTATAGCTTACTAGGGTATATTAGACTTAACAGTTACTATATACAGTAATGGACTTCTATACATTTTACATCAGATTAAAACTTTGGGTGTAAGATTCAGATAATTATTTATTAAAAGCGAGATATTTTAAATGAGAATAAGAAAGAAAAGTATGTCTTTGTGCCCCCTTTTCCCTTTTATGTATCAACCAGAAGTGGTCAGGCGGACCATCAGTGCGATCGTTGGGCTGCAGCCGTTACAGAGAGGAGTGCTGACTCTTTATGGACACCACTCCAAGTCTGACGAGTCGAGCTGTGCTCAGCTGCACGGGTGCCAGCTCGCCCGCCGAGGCTTATGGGATTGGATGGGGAGAGACACACAGAAAGAGAGTTTATGACGCTGACATTTACACTGACGGTGCAGCTGCATGCATTTAAAACGCTGAATGCATCAAAACCATCAGGAGAGAGAACTCCAACCACTCTAAGCTCAAGCTGCAAAATCATCTCACACCAACATCGACTCCAACTCTTCAGAGAAACTCAACGTACCCTCATGTTCTTCATTTCCAAACAAGAACATGAAAGGAGGAAGAACTAGCAGGGCTCAAAGACCCCGAAACCATCGAGGTGACTGTGCCTCCCAATTCAGTCCATCAAAGCTTTTAACAGAGCTGGTGACAAATTATTAGACCAAAGTCCAGCTACAAAAATCAAGTGCCAAAAGAATCCATCCAACCACTCGACCCTGACTGCTAACATCTGCAAACACATGTGGTACTCATGAAGTTTACTGCTGAATAAAAACTTTGTTTTCATATAGAAAACATCCTAAAAGCTTTTTTTTGTAAAAGGCTCTTTGATGGCTCCACATGTTCCAAAATAAATGTGAATGATTGAATTAAATCATTAAATTAATCTGGAAATCCTCAATCTTCAATTTTCTCAGGCTCAACACTGTAAAGTCAAACTGAAAGTTTTTAAACTGGTTCTTCTTGTGAAGAATCACAAACCAGAACGTCAGGAGAGCACAGGCTGTGCTACACTCAGTGCTGCAGGTATGAACTACAAAAACCTCCATTAAACAGCTGAATGTACGAGTGCCAGAGAGGGCATCCCTTTAATAAAGACGGGTGACGGTGCAGCCTGCCTCCTGACTCAGGCTGCAGGAATTAACCACTGACAGACATTTTAATGGGATTGGGGATGAACACGTGAGAGAACCTCAGCAAAACTAAACGGCTGCATGCTCCACTTCCACGCTGCCACCATAACCCACATCGTCGAGAAAACACCCGATAAGATGAAAACATTCACCCGCCGCCGTATCTGTGCGGGGCGGGGAACGTAACAGTTATTTTTAGTGCAGAAGCAGATTTTGGCTCACTTCTGCCCTTCACTCATTGTTACCTGCAGGTGATTTCATAATCTGGCTCACAGTGTTTCTGAAACATGACTTTTAATGACCCCAAATCTTTTATCTGTGGGCTCCGTTTGTGCTAGCTTAAATATATTGCTGCTTTCTTTAAACCCCGAGTGTCTCCAGTGTATTTGGTATGTTTGGTATGAAGCTTTCAGTCCCAGAAATAATAAAAAAAAAAAAAAAAAATCATGCTGCTGCTATAAAAACCAAACAAAAACACACCACGACAGGTTGGCTTCATAACAAGACTCAGATGTATTTATGCACAATACACCAAATTAGTGCTTTAATCTGTTCTCATGGAGGCCGCTAAGGCTTTAAATCATCCATCACTGTGTGAGCTCTGGTCATGGTGGCAGCAGACTTTGTAGGTTTTCAGGCATTCTTCTCTCCCGCCACACTTCCCAGTTCCTCCTTGGGGATCCTGAGGCATTCCCAGGCCAGACATGATATATAACCGGGTCTAAACCGTGGTACGGAAAACCTTCAAAGGGAGGTTCCCAGGAGGCATCCCGACCAGACGCCCGATCCACCTCAGCTGGCCCCGCTCGATATTTGACTGTTGGGATGTTCCATTGTTGGGTAGCTGTTTGGTTTACAGTGAAATCTGTTAAAAGACATCAAAACTTTATCAAACAGGCCGTGAACAACCATCAGTGCGAGTTCACCAGGTTTAACCCCAGTTTCTTCCTCACAGCACTGATTACAACTGAACGCTGGCCCCAAATGACCATTAGTACAGAGATGAGCGTACGTGTAGAAACATTAAAGCTAATTTTTGTATGCAGAGGATGACGTTGTGTCTTTTTGTTCATAATCGTTAATTAAATGCTGTCGTATCAAATAACGACGTGCGGAGGCAGAGGAACGAAACAAAGCCCAAGTCTTTCATCTGAAACAGGAAGTGGGTCCAATAATCCAAGAGACGAAAAAGGGTCGCGCACACAGGAAGTAAAAGCAGCCTCACTGCAAAGAGCTAAGAATTACAAAATAAAACAGGAAGTGCACACCTGTCTGTCCACAGGTGCGTTTCAGCTCACGTTGGGGTGTTTCTTCTTATTGGAGCTCGCTCGAGTGTAAAATTCAGAAGTGGCGCCGTGGACGAGCTCCTGCACTGTTACAACTAAATCTGTTTGTTTCCCTTTGCGACTCCCACTCGCCAGGTGTGTCATTCATCACACGGGGCTGAATCACCTGCTGCCACGTCACCCCGCTGAGCCTCAGCGGCGCTGCTCCTCCTCAGCGGCTGAGCCACAAAACGGGGAAACTGCGATTAAATTACTCGCCGCCTCAGCACATCTGTGAGCCCCCTCCGACACACCCCGCTCTCACTTCACAATAAGAGTCTGTAAAACTCATTAAAAATAAGAAAGAAGCCTCCCTGCACTCTGTAATAAGCCGCCCTGCGTTCTGTCACTTGACGTCTTGCGTAAATCCGCGAGCCTCAGCCGTCATCCACAGAGAGACGCCTCGGCAGCAGCGAGGCTTCAGCCGTGGGGGGATGGCAGCATGAATACTGGTTTATTTCAGAGGATTAGAGCACATTTTTCCACCTGGAGCTCACATGCAGACAAGTATGAGGGAGGCCTCCTCTGCAAAAACATGATATCCAGGGAGAGGGAGACAGAAATGGAGCAAATCTGACTTAATTACAGAGAAAATGAAGCCAGAAAAGACGGAGCAGATGGATAATGACCAAGAAAAGGAGCTTGTGAGGTCCGTAAACCTGTGAGGACATTTCCTCCACACGGCTGAGAAACAGGAAGCTAAAACCCGACACCTGTATCGCCTCTGCAGGGTAACATCTCAGCAAGCATCTGATGCACCAAAACCTGCAATTCCTCTAATGTCCTCTAGGGGCTGCCTCCAGCAGTGAGTCTGAGCCATAGAGGTTAAAATGCGCGACTTTACAGCAGAAATAAACACGTTTAAGGCCTGATACAAAAAACTGTTTTGGTCTCTAAAGATAATTTAATCCTCTGTAACGACTGTAAGGAGGGTCGATTTCTATGGAAGTCACTGGTTTCATTTTTATTGAAGCCTAAAGTTCTGCACTGTTTGGAGCATTTTAAAGTAACGGTCTTATAAATAATGAGGTTTTTGTGCCATAAGCTGTAATAATGAATCTTCTGAGAAGTCTGGAAGGAGTTTTTTTTAGAGGTCAGCCTGGAAGTTGGAGCCTTAAAAACAAAATGATGTGATTTTTATAGATTACTGCAGAAAGCGGTCTCAATGGGAAATAAATGTTTCTGATGATTTATGTTTACTTCAGTGAGATGATCGCTACAAACAGACACTTCTCTCGTGATCCTTGAAGCATGAATGAGTAACGTGCTAATGTCAGAAGCTTTATGGTGCTGAAGTCAAAAACAGTCAATCAGCGCTGAGCGTAACGCTGAGCTTCAGCAGCAACTTTCTCACTTTAGGAGATATTTCTTCTTTCTTTCTGGAACACATCCTCCTCCTCCTGTGGACGACAGAGATAAAGGCGTGGACAGACAGGTGAGGAGTATTTTTTGACATCCTCAGATTAATCGTGCTCGATTCAGCGTCGTCTGAAAGACTTGGATTTCTAAATAAACCTGCTGCCCGCTCTCAGGCTCGGCTTTGAGTCGTTCAAAGCCTCGGCTTCCTCCAGCAAACAGCAGCAGCTTCACTCAGCTCCACAACAGGCGTCCAGCCACGCCATAAAGATGACATTTGATGACCTCACCCATAGCCTTAACGACGACCTCAGTATATATCAATAAAGTCTTTGTTTGACGACCAACGACACTTCAAGGTTTACGCCTTTTAGGCTTTCGGGGGGTAATGAGTTGAGACAAACCTCGCCTTGGAGAAGAGAGATGTTCAGCTTTTTGTTCAGAAAACCTGACGTTGAGTTAAAGTCCGGCCTGACCTCTGCTCATTTGATTAACTTTCTTGAATGAAGGTGGATTTTTCTGTATATAAAAGTCTTTCACAAGCAGCGTTGAATTTATCCATCAGTCCATTCAAATTCTGACACATATTCAGATTTAAGGTAACAAGTGCAGCAGATGCCCAGACCTCCATCCCTTACAGCCACCTTCTTCAGGTCTTCTATTAGAAAACTGAGGCATTGTAATCTCACCTCACAGGAGGCATCTGACTAGGATATAAAAAACCCTACTAATTGGCTATAAAATCCACCAACCAGGTCACCGTACCTGAGTCAGCATTACTGGCCCCCCATCATGGAGCCGGGCCTGTGGTAGGTGGCTGAGCACAGGAGACGTCTTGGGGTTCAGAGCTTTGTGGACTGGGCAGCGGTTAAAGATGGAGGCCCTGCTGGTTCGATTCCAGGCTGCCTGCAGGTCGAATTTATTCAGCATAATGTACATTTCTTTATCAAATGTCCCGAATCATCTGTTAAGTAACTCTGACTGTTTTCACCAATTATTCGTATGTGCCTTTAACTAAAGGCCCGTTCTGAGGCAGGATATTTGATGACTTCCAGGTAAATCTCACTGTAAGAGGCCCTGCATGGACAAAGGTCAGCGCCTGAAGTGTGATGCTAATATGATGAAACCCAGTAGAGACTGGTGGATTATTCCCATTGGTCTGACTGGTGAAAGCATGCTGTAAATGGATTTTCTCCATTTTTCCCTCAGATTTTTATTTCACCAACACCTACAGAGAGTGTGAATCTCCAGACTCCATGAAAATACCTTTTTTGTCTACTTTTAAAGCAAAACGTGATGTCAAACATCACTCGATAGTTACAGCCTGATAACTGGGAAATCAAGACGACAGTGCAGTTCCTGGAAGAAAAATTAGGAGGTCATTTAAAGGAGCAGGCGATCGCAATCAACAGGACCAGCTCGCCCAGCGTTATCACTGCAGTTAAAGAGGGATCAGCTGGAAAGAGACGCTGCGAGAAAGTAAACAGCCCTGCAGTAATCGTTACCACGGCTCAGTCAGCAGGATGAAAAGGCTCTGCTCTTCCAGGAAGGAGGGCGATCCGAGCGGAATAAAGTCAGTCACACAAACTGTGGACGCGCTTCCGATCACAACAACGCTGGATAAACCACGCCCATGTAAGGCCATCGCTGTCCTCCTCTAACTGAACAAACAGGAGCAGTTTGTGGTCAAAGCATCAAACTAGGAGTGAAGACAAATTCACTTTCTTCCCATTTATCAAAAAGACTTTGAGAGGAAATTTCCACCTTTTCTTTTTCCTCCCTGGCCGTTCGTTTTTATTGATAACTGCTACACAAGCTGATTAAACAGGTTTAAAGTCCATCCATCCATTTAGATCCAGCTCCAGCCTGCTGATATACTCAACTTCATTAAGCCAGTGTTTATCCCAATCATTTTCTCTTTCCAATTAAAACAGATGAAGAACAAACAGGATCAGGACAATTTAATGAACGAGTTCAGCGAGCTTCATAAACAAACACGAGCTCACCCCATTATTCATGACAAACACAAAACACTTTAAACCAGTTAAAAAGTCATATTTTATGTGTGGACTGGACGATCTTTGAACCATGCAGGTCCTCGTGGAGTGTGTGAAGGCGCGAAAGCGTCTCATTATCTCACAGCTCTTTGGAGCTTCTCAGTTGTGTCGACTGACTTTCACCAAATTTCTCAGTCAAGTCAAAAACGTCAAAGCACAGCAGCATGAAATACTCTCGCTAACAGACGGGCAGTTAGCATTCATGACTCAACTGGTTTGTTGTCATCAGTGTTTGGGCCGTTACTCTGAAAAAGTAATGGATTACACTTTACTCTTTACTTTTCTTAAAAGTAATGGAGTGTATTTAATTACTTACTGGAGAAAGTAAGTTGTTACACTAATCACTAACCTATAGGCTACAGACCGACACAGCCACACAAATCCAGAGCTTAATGAGGACACACACAATCTTTCTTTGAGTTTTTACATATGAACACAAAGCAAGTTAAACGTCGGCCCACAAAGACGCTCCAAAGCGATCGCCACACTGATCCTACTGCAGAAACACGAACAGGCAGAAACTGCAGCCTGACAGCTCGTCAGTTTGTTACCTGTTGAAGTTCAGGCTCTGGCTGCTGGGCCCGAGTCTGCATACGCTCAGAACATCACTCTGGGTTCTTGGCTAGCTTAGCGTTAGCATGCTGTTGGAAAAGTTGCTGCTAGCACTTTATGCTCTCATCCTTTTGTGCAATAAAAATAAAAGTGATGTCCATATCTCCAATCCTGAAAAGTTTAAGACTCCTCCACCATTTTTCTCCTTCACATGAACTAAAATCAAAAGAACATAAAACAAACACGTTTGTTTGACATTTTTTAAACTTCCATCCACCCGATGTGCAGATAACTGAAGGATGTTTATAAAGCAACTGTCACTGTAATGTGATTACTGACTTTACTGCAATAACACGCTATATTACTGCATTACTGAAAAACGTAATATGATTACAGTAACACGCTATTTAGTTACTTTGTTACCTTGGTGTAACGTGTTACAAAATTGCAAACACCCAGTGTAGCTCTTTGGGTCAGAGTGACAGCCAATCCAAACTGTGTCTCATAAGGTCTCAGGCTTTAGTGGATCACTGCACTCCTACTCTGCCAGGACATCCCGTGAATGTGAAAGACAAATTCCACAAGGATCCATGTTGTTATCCGTCCACACAGAGCACTTTACAGTCTGATATTAGATGTTTTCTGCTGCACTAAGAGTACATCAGGATTTTTACACAGTAGTCCACATCGTCTATCAGGGTCTCGCTGGGCAAATGCACACGCTGTTCTCTCTTTTTGACTTTTTAATATTTTGAAGCCTTGGAGATCAGCCAGTGATGCAGGGGAAACCATTCATACACTCACAGTAAGACAGCTTGGATTAAATTTGAAGAAGAGCATGAACAGGAAGGCAGCAGCTGTCTTTCATAAGTCCAAACTCGGCCTACGTGGAAATGAGTCAGAATGCACTCGGGGTAGAGTAAAGCATGAAGGCAGGAACGTTAAAGCCAGAGGCTCGTTTTCTCACACGGCTGTACGTGAGCCTGGATTCACAGTCAGAGCCCGAGCCGAGCCCTGCTGCCCTGTTTCCTATGTGAACGTGAACATTTCAGCCACACCTCAAAGTGAACTGTAGCAACTTCCATCTGATATTCTCATTAAAAGTAGAGCCAATATATTCAATAACATCTTAGCTACACCATTACATATTGTTGTTTACCACAGTTTTATTATTATCAACTAATCCAGCCTTTATTCAGAGACAAGGATAATTATTTTATTCACTGGAAAATCACTTACTTAAATATAATCAATATTTTTGTTTATCAAACAGTCAGAAACGGCAGATTTCTGTCAAATATGGTGAGACTCGAGCTTTAAGTCTATGTGAACCGAAAAAAAAAAAACCCACCAAAATCCCTGAATACCATCTATAATCCAATCCTTATTTACAAAGCTGCAGATACAACGGAGGAAGTCCAAAAGTGAAAACCACAAGTCCAGACAGGGTGCAAAGAAACTAGATGTGAGAACTACCTGCCAAAGATCGAGGGAGCGCACGTCCACAGAGACGGAAAGGATAATGGGGTACAGGTGACCTCAATCAGACACTAATGAGGGCGGGAAAATGTTTTTTAAGAACTGATAAAGTAAAAGCAGAAAACAGAAGCACATGGACACATTTGCTTTTATCAGCACGCTGTCCTCTAGCTTTCTTTCCCTGGATGGTGCTAACATTAATCACTAACATTAAAGCGATGTGCTGACGTACCGCCGGTTTGGACGAGCATCGCCAATCTGCAGCCAAACCTCGTTTCTAATGTAAACATGTGAGGAGCTGATTCAGCTGCTGAGCGTCTCCCTCGTGCAGCATCTGTTCAGGTCCTCTCAAGACAATAAAAGCCGTTCCTCCACATGCGTTTGCTTTTGTCTCATCCACACATGTGGAAGGAATAATGGCTGCAGGCTGAAGAGGCGAGGCGGGTCTCCCTGAACAATCCACAGCTGGGACCGCTTCTCCACTTCCACACTCTGATTTAAGTTTTATAAACAATTCGCTGTGGCCATTTAGCAGCTGGCAGCTGGCAGCTTTGAATAGCTCAACACTGAAGGTCAGGCTAGGTCAAACCCACACACACACAATATATTCTATATTTTATGTCTCAGGTTTACGTCGCGTTCATCGGGCAGTTCACATCACGAGATAAAATGATGGAAAATTAATGCTTTTTGTAGTCAGTTTGCTCCTTTCTTCAGAGCTACATGAGCAAATTATGGATGAGGTCACTGTTTAAAAAGACGTGCAGTCACTTTATTTCAGTGCCCAAACAAGCCAAACGTAGCTCGAGTCCCGGATGTGTCGGATGTCGTTGGCTTTCACATCACACGCGACATTTCAGGTGCCGTCTTTCTCTGCACCTCCTGCTCCTCTGACTCCTCTTTAATATGCTCTGTCCTTATTAAAGTCTGACTTTCGTCTCAGTCAGGGCAACACTAAGACATACAGTGACTGCAGCACACAGACTGCAGTCACTGTTGCAGCAGGCTTTAGTAAGCCTGCACTGTCAGAGTCTCACTGAGTCACTGAGGTTTAAATCTTAACTCCATGCTGGCAGACACGATAACGTTTCTCATGCACAGACAATAAATTCTCGACAGCCTCTGCTCTGAGCTGTACACGCTTTGTCTTCCAGTCAAAGGAGATCTCGGAGTCTGAGTCCCACAGGACTGAAAACTGAACATCATAAAGAGACAGTCCTCGAGCCACACCACAAAATCCCGGTCTAATCTTCACAGCCAGGGGTGAAAGGTTTTAGAAGATCTCCAGTGTGAGCCTGGCAAAGAGATTTGGCCATTAAACCAAATCCAGCGGTCCCTGAAGTCGTCACCAAAGACTAGTCGCTGGTTATCTTCCCATTCATGTCTGAAAGGTAATCTAAAAAGGCCAAAAAAGAGAGGGCTACACTACAGAGCCCTGCCTTCTTTTTATTTGATCTGTTTACCTTTTAAAATGGTTCCATCATTTTACAGTCGTAGCTACACCGGCTAAGCTAACACTGTTCAGTTTAAATGTTGAAGCAACAATGAAAATGTCGTTTTTTGTTTTTTTTTTATCTCAAACAAAAACAGGAAAGCAAACTGGAGGAAATTACAGCATGCTGTTTCTACAGGCTTCACCCTGAGTCTCACTTTGGACTCTGTATTTACTGTAGCAGTTACCCGATGCATTACTATGACGCTTGAGCAAAGTTAGAAGCTTCACGATTCTTCTTCATGAGTAAAGGCGAGCACATATGTGTGAGTGTGGGTCACAGAGTGGACACTGTAAGTCGCTCTGAATCTATAAATACTCGAATCACATCAGCGTGGTCCAGTTTGACTCACTGAAGGTCGGCAGTTTTTGACGCGAACCGCGTCAGTCGACCACTGAGCGAAATACTTAAATAACACATGTCAACAATCAAAGCTGACAGAAAAGCCAACCTTTATATTCTTTGGAATAAATTATAATTAAAACTTACCGACAGGAACACCAACCTTTTGCATTGTAAAACTTTTTAAGTGATGAAAAGTTTGCTTGACTAATCACATTCGATGATTAAACTGGACCTACTCTGCTTTTTCCTATTGTCTATCATGTACAAATCACCCCAAAGGTGGACTTTAAAATTAAACATGGCTGAGGTTCAAAATAATGTAAATTAATAACTTTGAACTGAAAGCTTCAAACGGCTTTAAACACTGAGAGTCCCACAGTTTTTTTCTACTCTTGGACTTGGATGATGTCACAGAGATGGAATATCCCCATATGGTCATTTCAGGGACAGAAGCCCCACCCACCTTGTGCTAATAGTTTTCATGAGGGGAAGCCAATCAGAAGAGCTTAAACATTAAGGATTATTATAAACTGTGAATTAGAGCAGGGCGATACGGCCAAAAATATTTATCACAATATACATTTGAAAATTTGCGATAACGATATAACTGACGATATAATTGATGCAATACAAAATACAACTCCACAACTTTACTATCGCAAAAAACCCATCCATTTATTTTCACTTAAACAAGCAGCTGTTTTTAATGTGCATTAAAGCTATATAAAAATTTAACAGTGCAAATGCAAATTCCTTGCTGAAAGTTTAACCAAAGGGCATTTCCAGTAGAAATGGGCTGACATATCCTGAGCATAACCATGTATAATATCCACTAAAGTTAAAAAGAGGTGCCTAGCAACATTAAACTGCAGTGTGCCAAATAAAAAGTCAAATACGTATTTTTCGGACCATAAGGTGCACGGGTTTATGAGGCAAATTAAGCAAAACAAAGCAGTCAGATAAATCAAACTTTATTCAACTCATTCTTCTTGCTTCCTCCACTTCTGTACCATTGATTCATTAATGCTGTATTCTATCACAGCTGCTCTATTCCCATGTTGTTGCAGTATATTAATGACTAACCTCATATTGTGGATGGATTATCTCAGCTGTTCTCCTGACTGAAGTTTGGTCCGTTTACAGCATCCTGCCATGCGATTGCATTTGTCCCTAACCATCGGGAACCCTCACGTTAACTTTTATCGAGTGGAAAAAAGTTAGCATTCATCCTCCAGCTTCACTGTTTATGCTATGCTAACATAGCTGTGTCGCTAGTGATCACGTAGCACATCATTATATAGCAGCTAGTCCAACTTCAGTAACCCTACAAACGTCACTGCTGTTTAGTTTTCTGTCTTCATTTATGTTAGAAGTGATAGCAGAGCTGTACGTTTGAATTTTTTCAGAAATCTCTCAGTCAGAACATGATATATCATGTTTAGGTAACTAGCGAAACTAGCGAGTTAACTTCCTGCTAACTTCTAATTCCGTTAAATGTAATAAATTCTGTTTTCATGGATGCCTGGATGCTAAACTTAATTGTTACACCTGGTAAAGCAGCAACGCTGATAATTTTACTAAAGATGAAAGAATTTAGACAGTGTTTAACTCTCAGAGATGCTCCAGTGTTTGTTTGACTTTGGGACCTGAAGCGGACGGAGCTTAGGACCCAGATTACTCCCAGATTTACAAGCACCTTAGTCCGACAAATACGGCAATAACGACGGCCCGCTTGCATGTTCTACAAAAAAAAAAGTGCTTTGTTGTGTATCTGACGGACAAACACCAAACCAGTTCCACATCACTGAAGCTGCATCATTTTTACAAACCAATTCTGGTTCATCCGTTTCACTCAACGATCCGCTTTCCCCCTTCTCATTCTCCGTTGCCGCCACGCTTTTTCGGCCATGTGCGTATGAAAACAAAGGCACTGCGCATGCGCGTTTTACCCATATTCTATCGCGATATTTTATTTTCTTATCGTTGCCTAACATTGTACCGGTATTACCGTGAATGGTATAATATGGCCCAGCCCTACTGTGAATCATGCAAAGCTACTCTGGCAGAGACACTTTGGATTTGGTGGCCGATTCGTTCCCACAGTGGTTTCTGTTTTAACTTCTCAGCTACTGTTTAAAATACTCAAATTTAGAAGAACAGCTGCAGTGAAACATTCAGTCTTGCCTCTAAAATCCTTTTTTGCTTGTTATCCAGGGAGGGATCTGAAAATCTGCAGAAATACTCACAAGGTACCAAAACTGGAAACGAAACAACTCAAACAATGAGCCAGGAACACAGATGTTACTGAACCTGTTTAAAGACTCTCACTTGCACTTCTACTGAGTTTGAATGGACAGAAATGAGGAACAACAACCACACATCCTTTCAGTCCTAGTTTTAGTAGTAGCTGCCTCTTCAGTGAATGGGTCTTGCCTTTAAATTTAATTTAAATGGTGTCAGATACATTTTTATAAGAAATGTAACCTTTTAAAAGATGTAATATTTATTAATAAAGTGGTTAAAGTACACCCATTCTGTAAAAAATTGCCCATGTGGACAAAATATTAGGATGGGATTAACTGAAGACATTTCTGAGTGCGTGTAAAATCAGCCAATTTTAAAGCTGACTTCTATTAGCAGCTGTTATTCCCCCTCATGCACACTCACTCAGTCCGATTAGGCCCCTCGTCAGCAGGCCTTCAGTATTTACACCCCCCTCCCTCCATTGACCTCTTTAGCTACCAGTTTCAGTTTCTATCCCTTCCCAAATCCTCATGAGCTCCCTCTAAAGCTCTCTCCTCCCATCCCCCATCACCGCTAACTGCCTCCATCTGTAATTCTGCTTTCATTTCTTTATTTTCCTTTGATTTATTCATGTATGCAGGAGCTGCTTCACACACCGACAAGCTGCTAAAACAACGACTTTGTCAATCAGGAGTTCTTAAAAAACAAAAACAAAAAAAGCAACCTATCTCTAACAAATTTAGCCGTTAAAGGCAGTTTCCTGCTTGGTGCATCAACGTCGTGTCAGTTTACAGTCAAAGCCGTGCTGTTTATTGTGGTTAATGCTCCTTATTTGTCAGACCTAAATACCTGGTTAAGTGCCTCGTGCGTTTAGTGCAGCTGCAGGATGATAAATCTGGATCACCAATGTAATTTTTCACATTTTGAAGCTACAGCTGACCTGCAGGTGTGTTTCACCACACTGAGGCTCAGGTCAGCTACCAACAATAATAACCGTCAACGGTCATTCAGACCATGAGTTTGAGCTGTTATAAACTAAGAAATCAAATAAAACAGACAACAAGTGCAACAAATGACCACACGTCCGGCTGTAAGTCACATATATGACGTGCAATTTTAAGCAGCTTTGAGATGCCTGCAGTCAATACGGATGCTGCAAGCCACTTGGCAACCTTCCTCCACTTAATGTAGAGTTTATTTGACATGACATTAAAGTGGGGTGATTGATGCCTGTTGTGTCTGCCTTTTGGTTTTCCATTTTAGCCAAACAGCCACATAATTACTGAAATAATTGATGCAGATAAAAACGAGTCCAATTTTGACTAAAGTGGTCCTGATATAGCTGGAAAGCCAAGCCGTGCTGCACAAAGTAATGCCATACTTCTTTCTGTTTGACTGTGAAGTGCTAAAAGCCGAATTTCCTCGTATTTTAGCAGCTTTCAAACATGATCAGAAAGGCTCAGGGTTCATTAAAGCTGTTTCCACAGACCTGTGAAGTAAATTTGAAAACGACGTCCCCTGTTTTGCTGAAGCATCAGCATCTGGAACTAAAACAATGAAGCCAAAGCAGAAGCACCGAAAAACAAGTCACTCCCCACAGACTGCAAAATAAACCCGTTTACAGCCTGCTGAAAAAGAGTTTGGGTTATGTTCCCTGCTAAAGACAAGATATTTTCTCCTAACCCTGAAGTTTAAATAGGATTTAAGTCCCGTATACTTAATGTTATGGCTACTTTGCATGGTGCCGTTGCCACTCTACTAGCATATACCTCGCCTCCATCAGCTTATCAGACACTTCATACAATCCAACAAACAGTCTTCCTGCCTGCTGGTTCAGATCCAGATCTCTGTTGAAGAAGATGCTATTATAATTCACGCCATCTGGCCGATGTGTGAGCGGACTGGGGTTTTCTTTCTCTGGCCAAAGCGTTTTATTTTTAGGTGAAATCAGTGTGTATCTGTGGCAGCCTGGCTATCGGGAGAACCAGGACATTTCCCGGTGGTCTGAGGGTGGATTTTCCCCGCAACGCATTTGACACGCCCTCCAAAATCCACGCATCAGTTGCGAGTCGGTCATGCTCACCTTTACTCTCACCACAGCATCACCAGTTGCCACAACAGCTCCCTAAAAGCGGCTTATATTGTGAGGTAAAGACCCTACAACAACAGAGAGAAAACCCAACAACCAGATGAGCCCGTATGAGCTAGCAACTGGCAACACTGGGAAGGAAAAACTCCTTTTTAAGAGGAAGAAACTCCCGGCAGAACCAGGCTCAGGTTGTAGTGACCATCTGCCACAACTGGAATGGAGTCAGATTCCGACCTTTCCCACATCCCACAGCTGTAAAACATAGATACCAGTTTTCTCTGCAGTTAGTTTGAGTAACTTTATATGAACTTTGTTGGGTTTCCATTTCAGGTGCTGTTGATGTTCTAAAGTGTGGTTCTTACAGGGCTTCCCTTTATTTACGGTGCTCAGTTTCAGATCAGAGGCAACACTTGCATCCTTCACTCAAGAGAACTCTGCAGATATCCACTCACATATGAGCTTAGGCCTGTGAAGACAAACTGTGGTGAGTCTGTGGTTTGTCTTCGAGGTGAAGGTCCGGACACGCTGACCACAACAGCCGTCCAGCTGCCAGCAAACGCCGCGCAGCGACCCTGCTGTCATCGACGCTGCTCATGAGCTCTGACACAGAAAAACAAACAGAGATAACAGCGATGTATCTGTCTCTGTCAGGCCTGTACTGTCCCAGTCAGTGTCGGTGTGACTCAGACGTCCACAGAGCACAAACGCTGGCCTCCATCCATCCATCGCACAGAGAAAGGGATGGACTGTGTTTCTGCGTCTGCAGTTTCAAGAGCAGAGGAAGATGAGGAGAGCTCTTCTTTTTGAGACACAGAGCAACAACAAAAAGTTTCCAAAAATACGGATCCATCTTTCCGACAGCTCAGAATAAAAAAGGCTGAAATAAAGCAGAGGGGTG
The DNA here is from genome assembly GCF_001858045.2 of Oreochromis niloticus. Classification (NCBI taxonomy): domain Eukaryota; kingdom Metazoa; phylum Chordata; class Actinopteri; order Cichliformes; family Cichlidae; genus Oreochromis; species Oreochromis niloticus. The sequence goes on along the minus strand of NC_031975.2, from coordinate 30,140,457 downwards.
TGGACTTAAAAAAGATCTGCTGAGTGATGAAGAGGAGGTGGAGGAAGCTTCAGAAAACCTAAAATTACAGCTGCTCTCACAAAAACAACAATCTATTGATAACACGAGAGTTGTATTTTTTAGTTGTGACCTTTGACCTGTACGTGCTGTTTGATGAGGATGACAGTCACAATCCATAGACGAAGAGCCCTGAACAGTTACAGTCAAACTCGCCTCATGCAAAGGTTAACCGGTTTAAAAAGCCATTACATCGTCCCATAGGTCGAAGAATGGGCCCTGTAAGCAGGAATGGATACTAAGCTGCATCGACTTCCAATCTGAATCCAGCCGGAGCACCGACTGGCAGGGGTGGTGGCTTCAGGTCTGATGGCTTTTTATTCAATAAAACGGGGCAAAGAGGCATTATGGCACGTAGAGTTTAAAAACAGGAGGAACGGCGAAAGAAGTGATGTGCTGGTGAAGTTTTATCCTTTATTTTGGTTGCCCAACAATTTTCTATATCGTTAGCAAACCCCAGACCCAACTTTTATACCACAGCAAACCATTTTAAGGACATTTCAAGGGTCATTTCACAACATCTTTGACAAGAGGTAAGTTTAAGTTATGTGGACCACTTGTTTCAGTTTTAGGCTGTACATAGTTCACAGGGGTTAATCCTGCGACTGTCCAAAGATAGAAAGGGGTTATCTTAAGCAGGATTGTTGTGAGATTATTAGGAAAAGGTCTGTTTGTGTAAATTCTGCAGACTGTCCAAAGTTTGTTTGAATGAAGAAGGCAATAATCTTGAAAACTTTGTCAGTTGAGTCTTATCTCTGCAACAAAGATTGAAACAGCCATGATGACTTCTACTTTCAAGTCTCAACCTGAGCAGTTTCAATCATAAGGTAGCCTCAGTGTAATTCAGCCCTGGCTTTATCACCACAATTTAGACAATGAAAATAATTTTGTATAAATTTAAACTAAAATTTCATACTGTAAACCATCAGGAAAGTGTTTGAGGTGGTGAAAATTCAGGTGAACGGTAGAGCAGTTTTACCACAGACATTGATCTGCTCGCTAAGTCTAACATCATTACCATTTCCAGGTTCAAACATTTCTTCAGATCATAAATCAAGTAAATACTGATGCAACACAGAGTTAAAACCAGTCCAAATTCTTTCAGAGTCAATAACATGATCAGTGCCTCTGTTCTACCAGCTGCTACAATAAAGTTTATATCCAGGATTTATGAGATTTACCCAAGTTAGAAGTTAGCAGGACATTAGCTAGCTAGTGTCTGTCTAGCTAGCTAACCACACGGATGTTAAATCATAAACATCCATGGGATATCTTAAAACTAAAAGATACAGCTCTTCTATAAATTTGGCACATGAACGAAGACGGAAAACAAAGTACAGACGATGTTTGGAGGGTTAGTAAAGCTTGGTTAGTCGACATGGAATAACGCTACCTGTAGGCTAGCAACAACAATATAGTTAGGCTAATATGAACACATAAGCTGGGAAGATAGAGGGTAAGGGTTAAAACTGTTCTTAATAAAAGTTCATGTTAAGGAAAAAACAAACACTATCGAACTACCGACGGAAAAAGACCAAAAACTTAAGAGAATGTCTGAGATGATGCATCCTTAACATGAGGTTAGTCATTAATATGTCGTTGCATGGTTTCTCAATATGAACCTGGTCTAGCCTCGATGTCTACAGTGAAATTTATGTGGCCTGAAAATGATTCTGCTCTGAAATGTTATCAGATATCAGCACCTGGGCTGCAGTTACACCATGAGATTTTAAAAACTGAGCCAAAAGACGAGCAGCACATGAACAGCAGTGCACATTTAAACGACAAACATCTTAAAACACGGGAGATGGGAGTTGATACATTATCATCAGGTAACAAGATTAATATATTTCTAAACAGAGTTAATAATTTACCAGTTATAACACTAAAATGATGCTAAATACTGCATCAAACCAGTCACCAACAGGTGATAGCTAACATTTTAGTACAGAATAAGATCTGATGTAGGTGTAGAAACATCACCAGTGATGTCATAATACAGACAATCTCAGACTAAATGGGACTAAAATCTCAGATTGCAGTTTTTACTACATTAGATAGATAACAGGAGTAATTACCACTCAGTGGATTAAAGTGTCTAAAAAGCTAAAACTGTCCTTAACATGAGCTCTTTGTCTGGCTTATAATAAGCACATTAACGTAATTAAAGGATGGCATTTTCATGGGTTTTATCTTACATTCATTACTGCTTTCATCCCATTATAAATGAATTATTAAGAGTTCGTGTAAAAGCACAGCAGTGTCAGTGGAGGCAGAGGACGAGGCTGCACATCTGGTGCTACAAAGATAAAAGTTTGGGCAAATAAAAAACTGGGAAAGAGCAATCTTTAACAAGCATGTTTGATTCTTTTCTTGTTCCAGGCCTTTATCTGCCGACAGCCTCGAATCTGTCAAACAGCGAGGCTGAGAAAATCGTGACGTACTCCAGAATCACCTAAACAACCTAAAAACTCTTGTAATCATGGCGTCCTTTCACTCCACGCCGCATCAAAGACACGAGGGTAAAAAGGCTGAGCCGGCCACAAACACCCGGACAGACAAGAGCCGAGATGACTCCATCGTTGAATTCTGCAGTAGAAGTTTGTGCCTTGTTTTACTACCACAGTATTTTACTGCCATATGTGTGCAAGTCTGTGTGAGTGATCTCGAGTATCGTACTACACTTGGCAGATGTCTCGATTAACTTGAACAGGCTGTTCATCTAAATCAGACTCAAGTTGTGATTTATTTTTTTTCCACTCAGAGCTCCAAAGAAAAGAAAAGTGACATTTCCAGCTCTGAGCTGACGACAGGAATCAGGCTCAGAGGAAACGGGCACGTCTAGTCTTTAATGGTGAATGGTCAAACTGAGAACCCACCACAGGGAAGATCAACATGTCGGAGACGACTGAATGCTGATGTTGGACACACTCGATGACTGGTTAGTTTATTAAAAAACAAACCCTGTGCATACTTAAAGTCGTCCACTACATCTACAACTTATCCATCCATCCTCCATCTACTGTTCATCCAGGTCCAGTCTAAGCTCAGACCTCCTTCTCTCCAGCTCTTCTTAAGGGACACCCCGATGTTCCCGATCCAACCAAGAGACACCTCTCCAGCATGTTCTGGGATTTCCTCCTGACATGTTCAAAGCACTTTATCAAAAACGCTCAGGAGGCATCACGGTCAGATGCCCGAACCACCTCAGCCAGTTCCTTTAGGACTCACCACAGTAAATCATTTCTGCTTCTTATGTCCTTACTCTTTCCATCACGACCCACAAGTTGTGACCACAAGTGAAGGTAGGAACTTAGCTTGACCAGTAAATGAATGACTTTCCTATTCCCTCTTCACCACAACAGGTCGTTACAGCATCCTCATCACTGCAGACGCTACGTCAACTCTCCTCCAAGACCCAGAGATCCTCGAACAGCTCCACCCTTTTCCAGCTGAGAAACATGGCCTCAAACTTCCATGACGGATGGAGGCCATCAGCCGATGAAGCCAACAGAAACACATCGAGACGAGATCCTGAACTCGATACCCTCTGGCCTGAAAATTCTTTCCATAAAGATATTATCTTCTATTAAAGTAGATGGATGACGGGTCTGGAGTGACCCATCGAGCGGCAATTAAAGATTAAAACCGCCCACGACTCCAATTGTCCAAACAATCCCCTGACACGAATCATTAAACTACTGAAACTACACTGGATATTTATTAGAAGAACGCCTATTTTTAGATGTTTGTGAGGAAATGTTTGCACAAACCTGCTCTTTTATTGCACGTAATTTAAAAACTAGGCCAGACTTCATTCCCAGCTCAGCTTCTGAATCCAGCAGGATTTCCACAGCTTCAGCTGCTACGATTTAAATTAGAAACTGACCAGCAGAGCAGCGTTACGCTCAGATCTATGAGGGATATATGGACGTATCTGCATAACGAAACAAAGCAAGTCTCTCACATCATATCTGGCTGCTTTCTAACTGCACGAGTCAGCTGAGCTCTGTAAGTTCGTTTGGAATTTCAATGTGTGAAAGCAAAGCTAAAAATATGAGCCGATTTCTCTTTTCTGGCCAATTTAATCTCGCTCTCCTTCTTCTTCGTTGCCTTCTGCTACCAAACTACAAGGGCAGAGTGCAAATGACTCAGAGAGGAAAGTATTTCAGAGAAGCTCAGAGGTTACGATCTGCAGGCTCTCTCTCCTGTACCTCGACGCTCCCTCGTTGAACTCAGAACCTTCCAGACGACAGCCCGACGCTCGCCTGGAGTTTCATTTCACTCCACTGACACTCAAAGCTTTTCTAAAGTGGACTCAGCGCTGCTCATTTAACAGAAACCCGGCTTTCAGCTCAGCGGGCTGTAGCAGATGTAGACACCTATGTTCACTCGTGGTTTAAAACATGTTCCTTTTATTCCCCCTGCTCCATATTCATGTTCACACAAAAGAAAACTAATTATTCAAGAATCAGCTGGTTACCTCTAAGGTCTCTTTTACAAGCTGCACAAAAACCTAACAACAGTTCTTTCTGGTTTTTTAGATATTAGTTTGCTGCTTTTCTCTGCTGTTTTGCTTTTTTTTGTCCATGTGAAATGAATATTTTTAGGTTTGGGTACCAAAGAAACAACACGGGGACGCCACGCTGGGCTCAGGGAAACAGCAGTTTCTATGTTACAGACTTCTTAGGTATGATTAAATGATTAGCAGCTGCAGATCTAGTAGCAGTAACACACATTTGAAACTAAATATCTGTGGTCAGTTGTGCCCATTTTGACAGCTAGTAGCCTTGGGGTGGGGATGTAATGGAACGCTTCCCAGCATGCAGCAGTCCAGTGGTCATGAACATCAGCTTAACATTTTGTTCTAGCGTGTTCCCCCAGATCTGGCAGTTTAATCTATTTCAGTCAATTATGTTCTCTAATAAACTTAATGAACCTCTCTGTTGGAGAGGAAATCGTAGCTAACCATTTTTGGGTTTGATGGAGAGTTTTTCTCTGCTCAAAATCAGCCTTTAGGAGAGGGAATGTGCACAAGTTTTATCCATATATTTAAGGCACAGAAAAACTAATGTTTATATACTTTTAATACAATCATGGTGATTTTCCTTTAGGGGCCAACAGCTCTTTCTACAGATGCAGCTGAATCCTGTTGATGTAATTTGGCAGTATTAATATTGAATACACGTTTTATCCATGTGTATATATTCAAAGACTGCAAATTAAAAAAGGATGCTTTTAATGACCAGCAGGGGGAGCCTGCACCAAGTTCTGAAAGAAGCCAAATTACATAAAAGTCAATTAGAAAAAGAACCTGTTTAACACTTGTTTTATTACTTCGATAAACTGTCCTGGTAAGTTTATGATCTTCATTATCAGTTTCAAGTCTCTTTCACTGCAGCATGATGTTCATTCTGTAAATTAAGTTTCCATTTTGGGGTAAAATAAATGATAAAGCAGGTTATAATTACAGCTGTGGCTGTTAATGCAGTGATCTGCCAATCAGGACAGGGCATAACAGTGCCAAGTATTTCATGTTTAAGTTTTATTGGACAGTATTTATTTGTTCTAAAAGACCTTGGAGGGCAAAAGTAGTTGAGCTGTAAGAAAAACAATTTAAACAATAATTATGATTAAATTTTTTAATTCTGTGATTAAAATTAAACAAAGCCTCCTCATGGAGGTCATACCCATCTGTGTCATGCTCTGTAGATCTGACAGAAAAAAGGCAAAACCTAAAGCAGAAATATCAGTCAGTGAGGAGGGCAGATCAGCAGGGAGGTACCGGGGGAATTTAACACCGACGGAGCACAATACACTCCAATAAATCTCATCTCCTCTGAGGCACATCCCTTTGAAAACACCCAAATCCAGTCACCACTGATATCAACGTTAATCTGACTGCAGACCTCCCCTGGATACCAGATAAAAAAAATAAAAAATACAGGTGAAGGACCCTCAAGCATCAGTACAGCTCTCCAAAATGTACAATAACAACAGAAACCCCTCTACTTGTTAGCATAGCAAATGCCTGGGGTCAAACACAGCCTTCAGCACCAAATGCTCTAATCGGTTTATTCTGCATCCCCAAATCAGCCTCAAGCCTGTTTGCCTTCAGTCTCCACATAGCAACAGCCTGTCAAATAAATAACAAGCTTTAAGAATTACATTTAGCTTCATTTCCAGTCCACGAATAAGAATATAACACATTTCTTCAGGCATCATTGATTGATGGGTCATCATTTAGTCTATAAAAGGATCGGTCCAGCTACCCTTCATGGTCTTCATCATGAGATGAAGGTTGAAAGCTCCAGGAAAAGCAAACACTGCAAATAGACCTTGAGTCTGTTTGCTTTTTCAGACCCACTTTTACCAACAAATTTGCCCCCACCCCCCTTCCTGGCTTCCACTTTTAAATGGTCAGTTCACTCAAACTGGAAGATACAAACATCCCTCTGTTATCAGCCATACAGACAAATCTGCCTTTTGTTTTCCATAAAAATGGCGAAATTTGTCCTTCAAACCACCCAACATTTCTAATCCTGATCTGCAGAAATGCTAATAACACCAGTAAGGCTTTTTTCCCCACACATCTGGCAAGTGAAACATCATCTGAGTGTCAGATTATCCCCGTAAGCCCTGAAGTCTGTCTGCCTTTGATTTGCTTGTTTTATCTTCTGGACTGCAACGTAACGTCACCCTCTTCATTCCTCATCATGACGCTGACCTCTGCCTGACTCAGCTGCCGCCCGACCTGCCATCCAGATTTCCTTTTAAGATGTTTACTGAAGGTTGCGACCCCATTCTGGCACTTCAGCGACTCACCAGTCAGAAGAAAAGAAGGAGGAAAGACACCAATAAAAGCAGAGCAGACACAAATGCTTCAAAGTTTTGACCGTTGGTATCATAAGCCATGTATGAACAAGTACTGAAAGAACCTTTTGGAGGTTTAGGATGCACCTTAAAAACAACCTAGAACAGCCCACACAATTAAAGTTAAGAATTACACATTAATCATTGATTGGAGCTGTAACCAGACTACTAACAAAGGCTAACATTAGGCCTATCTTCATGGTATTGTAGTATATCCATCTTTCCTCTCGACCCCGAACTCATTAAAGCTTTCAATATTCATGGACAACTCTAAAAATCTTTAAAAATGTACTTGGGAATTCTTAAACAAAAGCTACAAATTGAGGAAAAGGACAAACTTAATCCAAACCAATCCAGGAATTCAAGACAGGATTTAACATGAATTATTTCTGGGTATATTTGTAGCTAGCATGTTAACGGCTAGAGTGCTAGCATGCCAAAAATATGTTAGTGCTAGTCAGGACTACCACAATTTCTTTCCACTTCCTTCTTTATTACTGAAACAGAAACACATCCCCCATAAATATACATCTACACCAAAGACGGCTCTCGTCCACAAAACAGCCAGTGAAAACAGGAAACGGCTAAACCAAAATGTTAACACGTTTAGCTTAAAATGTCACCTTTAGCTGATAAATTTCATCTTTTTATTCATTTTTTTTTTTTTATCTCAGAATTTCAACTGTGATTGATTATCCATATTATTTAGTAGAAATTTCAGCTGTTTACCTGCACTTTTAGCTAAATATTTAAACTGTCAGCTATACCTTCGTCTCATAGGTTTGTTTTTTTTATTCCTAATTTAAGCTAGCAACTTAAAAGCCGGCACATTATATTTTTCACAGTGCTTTATGCAGTTATTGTAGAAATAGCGTCTTTTCATTTTAAATAACCACTCAGTTTTTCTACATGCTGTTTTATGAACTGTTGACTGTTTATTTAGATCGTGGCTTGGTTCATTCCAAAATTACTCCCTGTTGCCAAGATGGCTGACGACAGAAGGACTCCGAGGATGATTCCAATAAGTACGAAACAAACGTATCAAATCATTTGTCAATTTTTGTGAATCTGTTAAATAATTTTACACTTTCAGTTTACTATTTACTCTTAGCATATCATTAAGTTTACCATTCACAGGTTATGCTTTTGCCATTTAATGAACCTTTCAGCTATTCAATATAATAGCTGTTAATTACTTTATACGAACCAAAGGTAACTGTTCGCCTATGTTTATATTACATAACTATTCTACTTGTTACTTGTTCATTTTAGCTAACAAAATTAACAAATAAAATAGCAACTCGTAGCTGGTAGCTAATTAGAACATTCCCTGATTTTCAGTTTTATATAGACGTCACAATAATTAAGACGAAGAAGAATTAGCAATCATCGCTGTTAACTTTAGAAGGATGTTTATTTTGTTGACATAATGGAAAAATACATGAATCGAAGGACACTGGGACATTTGTTCCCTGAATTTATCCTTATGGCAGAGAGAGTGCTTATGCTACCCAGGGGAAGGTGCTCCCTTGAAGTAAACACCACAGATAACATGACAAACTAATATGGCTGACTTCCGAGGTAGGTATAAAGTAAATCTCCCTACACGGAGATGGTTACACTTTAGAGGTGTAGCTACACCTCTGCATGGGCTCCTGTTACATAACACTCTGCACATCATCCCTTCTTTGTGGAGCAGCTTACACTCGAGCACGCCAGGCTTACATAAAACAAACAGCGCTACCAGCTTCCTCTATTCTGGACACTGTCAAGAGGCCTCGCTACAACCCACTCTTCAAAATTTACATAATTAACCCCATGAAAATGATTCATCCATGAAACCAAACCCACTGAAATTAATTGATTTCTTCATTAAACTAAGACCAATTAAAGGGTCAGGTCTCTTTCCTCTTTTGTTTTTTTTGTTTTTTTCCACCTTCTTCTCATATCTTAAGGCACCATTCCTGCTTTTCAGTTCCATCATCGCCTCCCTCTCCCTCGCTGCTCACACTCATCACTGCTGGCTGCCTCGAACGTCACTGACATGATTTATTTAAGCTGATTCTGGTGAAGCAGCCATCAAATCTCACTCGACTTCACAGCATCAGCTAAGTTCCTAAATATAAATGTCAACTGTTAGAGGAGGGGGAGGAATCAGAAGTAAGAAAGGGAGAAGAAGATGAGAGGAAGGAAGAAGAGGCACCGGCCAACTATAAAAACACCTACATCGTTAAATGACAGAATTAGTGGTTTCCAGCCTTTTTCACTTGTAATGGCTGCCATCAACACCAACCTTTATGATTAAATAAGACAAGAAGTTCAAACTAGATCGACAATACTTAGCTTATAAATGGTAATCTGAATAAAACCGCTCTCTTTAGCTGACTATCTTAACTTCTAACTATTAGCTTAAAGTACATCTGCCATTAAACTGCTATTCATTACATTATAGAGACCATTATAGTGAACTTCTTAAATGTGGTTGCTGACCAACAATTTCACTTCTACATTTTCAGTTAAATATTTCAGCTGCTAGCAATACTTTTAAGAATTATCCATGACATTAAGCTAACAACTGTGCTGTTTATTCAAACCATTAACTTACAATTTTAGTTTTTATCCACATGTTTAGCCAATAATTTCTCTTTTTTAACATACATTTTTTGATCAGTTTCAACAGTTCAACAGCAGCTGTTAAGATAAACATAAGATAGTTGCTACAGCTGCCATTGTTAGCTAAACATTTCAACAGTTTATATATACACACTTTTAGCTGAAACTGGTAGCTATACTTTTAGCTAACAGTTCCTTTAATTAACATTTTTTGGCTAACTGTTTCAACTGCTTTAGCACTCCAAACACTTGTGCTTGTTAGCCAACAGTTGTTTAGTTACTACTTTACTGTAAAGAATATTTTTGTCTAATATTTTAAACTTTTACATTAGCATTTTTGCTAGTTATTGTTTAGATAATAACTGAGCTTGCTAGCTAAAGCCTCACTGGTTTATTTGCCCTATTAGCTAAACTATAAACTCTTAGTAATTAACAGTTTAGCTAAATTTAAACTGTTTTAACCATCATGTTTTAAAAAAAAAAAAAATCTTAACAGTTGTGCTTGATAACTAAACCTTTTAACAGGTTATCCACACTTTAGCTAAATATTTAAACTGTGTTAGGATTCAGAGATTCTTGTATTGCTACTATATAATCTGCCTTATGATGAATGCATTAATTACATGGTTTACAGTATTATTTTATCAGTAATATTGTTTACAGGGTTCATATTGCATTGAATATGTTTGTCATCACATTCATTCTATTCACAGGTAGAGTTCATTTTATACACATTGCGTAACTGTGCTTGTTTAAAGTTGATGTTCCATCCAAGAGGGTTTTAAGCTTCACTGGTGAGAGAGTCCAGGTGATACATGTTGAGGGAAGATGAGAACATAGCAGGTTAATTGCATGCATGCTTACAATACACATATTAATCTAGTAGAAGGCCTGAGCGAAGGCCCAAGTGTCTTCTGCTTCTTTTTGAGACTTGCTGCAATTCAGTCTACTTAGTGATTGAGGACGAGGGCCCATTATTAGCCCTCAGAGACCCTGAAGCTTGAAGTTATTACCTTAAAAGGCAAGTGATATAGAAAAGAGAAGTTAGATGTCTGTTTATAGTTATTAAGATGTACATGATGTACCCTTGTCTGTAAACAATGTATTTTTGACCTGTATTTGACGTGTACGTGGGGGCGTGATCCTCTATGCTATAAAACCAGAAACCAGTGTATTTTTATCAGAGCAAAACAGGGCATACGCTGATGGTTGTTCTCCTGCGTTAATAAACTCATCGTTTGATTGCACTTGTCTGGTGCCTCCGTCGTTTGTTGTCTGGTCTGCAGTTGATCGATCTCGCTTCAACTGCTAGCCAGATTTTAAACTAAAATATTGATTTGAATTATTCTGATTTTGAAAGCTTACTTTGGATATGTGAAATCAAGTCAGAATGCAAAAAATAAATAAAATTCCACTTTCTAACATGCCATACTGGTGAAATATATCCAGAGGTTTCCAAAGACACATATCGTTAGCTTCATAGCATAATTGCCTAAGTCACTTTGACCAGACAATGACTTAGGCACTTATGCTATGAAGCTAACGATATGCATATTTATAGAAGACATAAATAAAACGAAGACACATTTCTGGTTGTAAACCAGCCTTTTCTTGACTCTGTATATTTTTGCTCCTGTAAGTGAGGAAGCTGTAAATGAGCGCTGAAGGATGATGTCGACCTGTGTTTTATAAAGCGGCTGTGAAGAAAGTGAAAGCCCGTGTTTTTGCATGTTGTACCACTGACCCTGTTCTATATTAATCTGAGAGAGTGCAGAGAGAGCGGCGAGATCACGGTGAAAACACAACATGTCTACTAACTGCTCTCAAGGCACATTAATGCTCTCTCTGCTGAAAAACAGAGCGGAGCAGATGATGAGGAGACAAAAAGAAAGACTGATTCGTCTTCAGTCAGATGATCCATTAAATGTGTTTTTGGTAGAGGGTAGGGTAACTGCTCTGGACGAATGCAGGACCAGAAACCAGCCATTTCCTGCACAGTCTGATTATCGCCGTCATGGTCGTTTGCAGAGCAAAGCCCAGTTTACCTCCCAGGCATGCAGCCTTCATGTTTACTCTTCCTCTCAGAAACAAATCACTGACATCCTGACAGACTGTCCATGACCTGCATAACTCACACAGAAGCCATAAAGTACCATCTCTGAGCAGTGACATCTTTTATGGTAATTCCCAATAAAGTCATGTCTGTGGGGAGTCATTTTCCCATGACGACACGCACACATTACCAGTAACAGTTCGCATACAACTTTACTGTAATGTAGAACATGCAAAGCTACTAGGGGGCATCGACACCCTCACTTCACGCTGCCTGAAACAAGCTGTTTTAGCTCCCGTGTCTTTAAGGGCCACCATCTTTATTAGCCAGCTTCTGGAAGCCTGCTGAGGGGCAGCAGTCTGAAGCCTGAGCTTTTAAATCATGTGATGTTTTACATTGTTTTTTGGAGGCCTGACTTCAGATGTGTGCAGCTTGGTTCAGTTTTGGTGACGTGGGAACAGCAGCGTCACCTTTTGGTATGTTCAGCTCATTTATTCAGGTTTCTCCGTCGTCACCTGCCTGTAACAGGTAATAAGTAAGAACACCACGAGCTGGAATGATTAAACTACACAGCCTCAGGCCGTTTCCAGCAGTGTTTTGTTTCTCCTTTGACCTCGACCGGCTCTGCTGTGAAGCATTGTTTGGTCGACCTTGAATCCAGACCTTCCTGAGGGGTAAATAAACGACTCACGTTAAAATGATCTCAGACGGAAAGACTAAATGTGAGAAACACGCCAAAGTGTGTGAGCAGTCCAAGAAACGTCCTCTGAGACCAACAGACTCAACCTGCTGCTCAGCTCCTCTCTCTACCATTTTCTTCTTTTGTCTGAGGTGACTCGTCAGGTAATGGCTTCCTCGAACAGCTGGACAGGTCAAAGGGTCGTATGACAGCAGCCTGCGGCCAATCAGCAGCCACTGAATGCGGTTTGTGGATTTTGTGATATCGGATAACCCTGATTCACCCGCTGCCCTTTTCAGTGTCACCTTCACTGCAGTCTGACATTTGTGGTTCAAGAGGTAACATTCCTTTCTTTTAGCTTCAGGGAGTGGATGAATTAATGATAAACAGGCTGGAAAGGGAATCTCATCCTAATGTTCACCCGTCAGGAGTGCTCATTACCGCTGCCTGCAATGCTCCGAGGCGGTGAACAACCCAGTCTTATCAGTTTAAAAGCCCTCATGCTTTAAAAATGATGTAACATGCTTCATATTTGCCAGAGCCTCCTCCCGCACATCACCGTCTGTTTGAGCTCTTCAGTCTGACAAATTCCTCGTCAGTTTTGGGCAGGTCGAGATACACAACTGGGAATTTTATTACGTTTTTGTTTGTTTTTTTAAGAGGAAGACAAAATTTTAAGTTACCTCAAAATTTTGAAATGCCAACTTAAAATTGTGAGTTACAGATGGCCCAAAAAAAAAAAAAAAAAAAAAAAATCTTCAGTTGTAACATTCAAGCTTCCATAAACATGTTTACAGCCTGCTACAAAAAACTATGTCTCCAGAGTTCCTTTATTTACCAATTTACGACAAATATACTTGAGAGCAAAGTTTGAACTGCATCAAAGTGAATTATTAATGCTGTTAGAATGAATGTTGAAACCATTTTGTGATGTCCACCAGTTAATGAACCCTTTTAATTATTAGTTATCCATTTAACATCACTGTAAACTGTTCTTGCTAACCAAGCTAGTTTAGCAAAAAAAACCATTAGCTGATAAAAACATTTTGTCCAGATACACTAATATTAAACAAATGTAGGGTCTCAGAATAGAAGGACACAAACTAATGAGTGACAGGTTTTACTATATCAATTTATATACAAGTTTAATATAGTTAACACACTGTACATCAGAGTTACCGTTACAGGCTAACTCTGCTAGCATGCATTACCCGACAGGAAGCTTTAAACAAACAAAACACTTCAGGAAATAAAAAATAATTTTAAATTTTTTTACTAATTTCCACTTTTATAAAAACTGTAATTCATACATTTGTATTTATTTTCTTAAAATTTAAAGTAAATGCTATCTTTACTCACAAGCTAACTAGCTGTTAGCTAGTCCTCAGCTAACTAGTACTGACCCTAACCTTTGGACCATGTTTGTGCTGTTGGTACCTTTTTTGTTTCTTTTTTTTTTTTAAATAAAAAGCACAGCTTGTTGTTTACAGCCCATAAATGCTTTATTTAACTTGTATAGTAACAAAGTATAATTACATTTCACTATTGTTTTTCTCCATGTTCCTTGCAGCTGACGCATACAAACGCTTGTTCCTCTAATTTTGATTTATTAGTAATATTTTTACCCAAATGCGGCACTTCTTAAAATACAAGCAGACATTACAAAGAAAGTTGTTTTTTGTTGCCTTTCATTTTTGACATAGTGTTTTTAGATGTCACGACTGCTGGTGGATTAAAATATATATATTTTTATAACAATAATGTTTTCTTTGGTCTTTAACATGCACTTCGCTGTCTGTTGCACTACCTCCTTATGTTTAAAGCCTGATTAGATTAATCTTTGAATGAAAAAAATCAAGAACTTTACACTCTAATGTTATGCCAGTGTTCCCCGTGGTACTGAATACTACTAAAGTCATCAGGGTTAATCCTGAGGGAGCTGTCGGTAGTTTCTCAGATATTTTTATGTGGACTAAAACAGGAAAGTAAATTTAGATTTTTGGTAATTTTACACTTAAACAGCGTTCATCACCACGCTCTCTCTGCATGTCTTCGTCCTTAGGAGTGACTGTGTTTGCTGCTCAGGATAAATCCATTTACCCTGACGCCATCATTAAACCCAAAGTCATCGTGCAGATGTTTCCTTTGTGTTTGACGCTCCGAGGTTCATGAAGCCTAACAGAGGCCTCGTCTGTCCTGTTATCAGCTGGGACGGAGCTTCACGCTTCTCTCCGACTGAATAAGCGACGTAGCCGACTCATCCGTCATCTGGATTCCTCCCGCTCGTTATCACTTCGACTCGCTGCTCTCAGACCCTCGTGGCTGATGGCGTTCTGAAGTTCGCGCCGCCTGTGACGACGGATGTTCGAGCGAGCGAGGCCGAGATAAGACCTGTTCACAGGGGACGAGCGTGATGTGAGGGCGGCGTGTAATTAACGAACAAACCTCTACAGCTTCCTGACCGAGTCCTGCTGGCGACAGGACGACAGAAGCAAAGATTTACAAGAGAAGACGACGCAGCTTTATCCAAAAATCATCGATTAGCCTGCTGAACGGTTCTTTCCCCGATTCATCATCAACAACATTTGAAAAACTAAAGTTTCTAATTTTTATAGTCAGGTCGTTTCATGATTGTTGGAAAAGGACACTGCTGCTTTCAAATAATGTTTCTTATTAGAACACGAGTGACATTTAATTCGATCATTTTTAATATGAGGCACTTATCTCTGGGAAACCACACAGACGGCTGCAGACCACAGGGAAATATGTTTAACCTGTTCAAGGTGGACTGGCACGAAAATAGCCCCAAACGTCTAAATTGCAGGAAAAAAGGTATTTCTGTTTGCAGTGAAGGTGACGTGAAGCTGCTGGGAGATAAATAAATGCATTATTATTTTATCGACAAAACCAGGTCAGAGGAACTTGTCTTATCTGGACTGGTGTGCCCGAAAAACCAGATTTGAGGAGAAGCTCCTGAGACTCCATTTATCCAGCTCCTAAATCCGCTCTCTGGGAAAGCAGAGTAGGGCAGAGGGCGGTGGTGTGGAGGTGGAGGGTGTTTGGCGGTGGGGGGGGGGGGTCCCGTGTTGTTTGGGGTCAGCGTGTTTGGAGGTTTCTGCCTTTGTTTGAATCCCATCGAGTGTGAAAAACGGGGGCAGGCCTGAGGCCCTCCGCATCATCTCCCTGCCCCGCCGGATCATCCCACTAAATCCAAACGCCGTTACAGGAAACGTTAACCTTTCAGCCTGACAGCTCGCGCTCACACGAGCAGGTCAGCTGACACAAACACGTAATTTACACTTTTACAGTTTGGTGACGCCGCGAGAGACTCGAGGGTGGAAAAAGCATCATTTCTTGCCTCCATCAACACCTGAACAGCGATGTTTCTGCACCCTCGGAGAGCTCGGTGTCAGGCTGTGACGAGCCACATCTCCGGGAACAGAGGCGGAAATTTGTCCTGGATGTTTGTCTTTGTATCGATGACGAAATCTCCTGTAAATAAACCAAAACCAGCCCAGCAGAGGCGCCTCTGTTGTTTCTGATGCTCAGTTTTTGAGCAAACCATATTAACCATATTATGGTTATTGATTATTAACGATCCAAACAGCAAACTTTGCTGCACCATCACGCTGTGGACACAGGATACAACCTGGGGTCAAATCCCACTCTGAACCTTTCAGTTCTTTGATGATTCAGCCGGTGAAACCGTTTGAATGCCGGAAATCTCAAAACCTGCTCAAACAGCTGTGATGAAGTTTCTTACTTATGAAACAGAAACATTCACGTTTGCAGCCTCATGTGTTACATTTCTGACTGAAGCTCACACTGCAGCTCCACACGTCACCTGAGCGCTGAACCCCGATTGTCTCACATGTTCAGAGAGCATAGGGCGCACTTTGGCTCTGCAAATAAGGTTTGTTTGTTTTTTCACAAATAAGCTTGTTTGTTTGCAGCCACTGAAAAAGAGTTTTGGTTTTGCTCTACATGAGTCAAAATGTGGAGTTAGTGACTGAAAACGGTGACAAAATAACTCAAAATTTAAAAAAGTGTCCCAGACAGCAAAATTTGTTTTAGTTACCTTGTCAAACATTGTGACACAGAACAACTCAGAGTTCAACATGGTGCCCACAGACACTTCAATATAAAACTATAGAGTGGATCCGCCGACCTGATGACTGTTGACTGTCCACACTGGACTGTTGGTGGGTGGCTGGAATATTTTTGTCTTAACATGAGGTTGGGGTTAGGTTAACCTCCACCCTTAAGCTATAGCCTTTCTTTTTTCTTTTTTTTTTTCTTTAACTTTTTGGAAAAACTGTCAGACCTAAAGGAAAAGATGGATTTTAATGAAAGGTACCCTCCATCCATTTTCCATCACTTCAGGGTTAAGTCAGGCTGAGGCGAGAGGGCACACCTGGTCAGGTGGCCAGTGAGTCGCAGAGCTAACACAGAGAAACAAACAACTGTTCATGTCTACAGCCAATTCAGAGTCACCAGTTAGCCCCATGAAGGATTTTGGACTGGGTGAAGCAGTAAACACACCAGGCTGGATTTGGACCCGAGACCTTTGTTCCCGTGAGGCGATGGTGCTAACCACTGGACCACAAAATCTCTAACTCCAGCACTAACCCTGCTGACGTTGCTGAGTGAGGGCAACATATTGCTCAACTGTAGCTGCAACTATACTACAACAACCAGAGCGACTCCCACCTCAGGACGACGAGCACAGCGTGTGATCACATGGGTTTAATCATTTATCAATAATCAATCAATGATCTGCTCGGGTTTGTGGTAACACTAAACAAGGCTTCGTGTTGTTGTGGAAGCTAATCAACTAAAAATATATTACCATCCATGTGCACGCCCCCTGTGGACAGACTGAGTGAGGCGGTTGGATTTCCTCGTGACTGAGTCTAACCACAGAGGCCAGGCTGACCTCACCTGGCCTCATGACCTGCAGCAGATGGCTCAGGTTCACATTTCAGACTCAGCGTTTGTGTCCAAACAACCTTTAATGGCTCCACTTTAACCAAGGACACCTCTGATTTTTAATCAGGGGAACAGGTGGAGTTGTTATGACTGCTGCCTTATCATGTTCAAGGACAGAGGCTGGAGTTTAACATTAAACCTGCAGTCCAAGTCAAATATTACCTCCTCTAAGCTAACCAGCTCCTCTACATGCTGCAGCTTCTGAAACTAAACAAATCAGCTCCTTCCCCTTTTTGTTCCGAGTCAAACACAAACAGAGAACAGGAAGGATGTGCCGGCACCAAAACCAGGCCGAGGTTTCTGAAATTCCTCTTTTTTTTCTCTGGGATTCACCTAAAACTTTGCTGCTCTAGATTCACAGGCTGCCGGGGAAATTCAGCTTGGTGACCTTCCTGCTCGGCTACGAAATGAAAAACTCTAAACCTAAGAGTGCTTTTGGTGTTTCAGCAACAAAGTCCATGCAATAAACATTTACTTTAATACATCACTGCAGCCAGTGGGGCTGTATCTGTAGATCTGTGGGAGTGAGTCATTGTTAAACCAGTGAGCGCTGGTCTGTTTGCCTTCTTCATAGATAGAAAACCTCTTATATAAAATTCCAAGATTAGAGATTAAAGCCTGATCTTTGTCTGTTAATAAATATTAATAATAATGTTTCAGTGCAGCGGCTCCACGGTGCAGTGGTTTACACGTCTGCCAGCAAAAGGTTACTGGTTTGATTCCATTAGGGAGCAGCTGGGACCAGTACTTCATATACACATAGTTTTACTTGGGCCATGGTTTGCTGTATGGTAGCCTAGAGGTGCCAAACACAACAACACACCTGAAAACTGAGGCTACGTTCACACTGCAGGCGAAAGCGCATCAAATCCGATTTTTTTGACCCTATGCGACCCATATCCGATCATGGTCTGACAGTGTGAACGGCACAAATCCGATATTTTCAAATCCGATCTGGGTCACTTTCGTATGTGGTACTGAATCCGATACATATCCGATGTTTTAGAAAGCGACTGCTGTTTGAACGGTCGTGTCGCATTAAATCCGTCTTTTACGTCACTGACACAAGACAGACGCCAATTATCAGCGCCCGAGAAGCGCCCGAGAGGACATCGCGAACGCTTCCTGCAGATTCTGACAGAAATCTGCAGATTATCCTTTAAAGCACCGCTCCTCTAAAACAGCAATAAGGATCATTATTAGGTTATTTACATTATTATGTAAATAACAAAATAACTTAAAGCAAAAACTGGGAAACGTAAAGTCCGAAGTCTTTATATTAAGGGCCATTAGTCAAACAATACTGTTTGCTCTGGGTCTAAACAGAGCGCGTTGTGTGTGACGTCTTCTTTTGCGCATGCGGGCCGCTTTGAGCGTTCACACTAGAGCACGTTTGCTGTCGCATTTTATTTGTAGTGTGAACAAGCAGACAAAAAAAATCGGATTTGATCAAAAAATCGGAATTGAGCATTAAGACCTGCAGAGTGAACGTAGTCTGATTTTTTCATGTTTTTGATATCAGCCTGATATCAGATTTTTAAGACCGATACTGATATCTGGTGATTTTACAAATCCGATATAGTGGCCGATATTCTTTTCTTTCAGACGTTTATTATCTATTTTTATTTACTCGTTTGCACTTTGCCCAACTCAACATTCACAACATGGCCGAAGGGCGCTTCTCCTTTTTCCCCTTTACATTTTCATTTATTGGCCGCAGCAACTGCCGATACTGATCGATCAACAAATAGCCAAACATTATATTTCAGTAAACAAAATCACTTCAATGATCGCCTTGAAGTCAAGAGAGTTTTAACTCTGGGCCCGCCCACTTCTACAGTTTCAGATCACCACATTGCTATTAGTCACTTCCTGTGTTGGTCTCCTGTTCAAAAATCTTTTTCCAAAATGCTAATTTTTCCTTTTTTTGCTGTTCCTGCTTCCTGTCGGGTTTTTGTGAAATGTTATTGTTTTCTTAAATCCCATGTTTTCATTTTTTTTGGTTTAATGTTTAATCGTTTTGGGGGTTTTCCCAATGTTGTCACATTTTTTCCTGGAATGTCATGAGATGTTCCAAAGACTCTGGTTTTGTTTCTTTCCCTGAATGTTGATGGGGTTTTCCTAAACACGGCTGAATTATTTTTCTTTGTAATAGTGTTTTTATTTTGTTTTTTACTTTTCTGTTCTTTTGTTTCATAGTTTTACTACTTCGCTGTATTTTTGGTTTTGTATCTTCATGTTCTCGTGACATTCTTGAGTCCAGTTTGGTTTCACAGTTGTGTTTTTTTGATTTTATGTTTCTAAAAAGTTGTTGCGTTTTTCTTCGTGTCGTTGTGTTTTGCACCTCTGGGCCACCGTACTGCTCGGCAGATCGAATGAATAATTTTGTTACTGACCCTCTTGCACCATTTCCCAGTGCAGAAACGCCACAAAGGGGGATGATGGAAGCCTCCACCCCTTCTTTCCCCTCCTCCCTCCATCCCACCCACCGGCCTCGCCCCTCTTCCTCCTGGTTTAAGGATGCAGGGGCTCATCAGTATCTCTGGACCACCACCACACACACACACCTCTGCATCGCTTTGCACAAAAGCCTGAAATTGCTTCCAGCTGGGAGTGAAGCCGGTCCCGGCGGACTGAGGGCAAACAAAGCGCATTTTACGCAGACAGTGGCGCACGTTTCCCCGCTGAGTCTGCACTGCGGGGCAGCTCGGGCAGCTCGGGACCCCCCGCCCCCTAAAAAAAAAAAAAAAAAAAAAAAAAAAGACCTGCAGCTCTCTGACACAAACTCTGCAGACCCGAAACAACCGCACCCCCCTCCGTCCCTACTTTACACCAGCTGTACTGACGATGATGATGATGATGATGATGAAGGTGGTGGTGCCCCAGTCCTGCCTTGCGCATCATCAGCGCGCAACAACCCGAACAACGAAACCCCGAGAGGAGCCGTGAGAGGAGCGGGAGCAGGAGCAGAACCAGGAGAGGACAGGAGAACAGGGCCGCAGGACTCACCAGTCGGTGTCCGTGGTCTCGTCGATGACGTCCTGGTAGGCGGTGAGCAGGGCCAGCCGGTTCTTGCCGAGATTCACAGCCATGTTTCCGTCCCTGCAAGCATCCAGCCGCTGCTGATGGGGAGAGACTCGGAGTGAGACTACAGGAGGACGGCAGCAGCAGCAGGAGGAGGAGGCGGCGCTGACTGGTGGAGACAAAGAGAGGAGCGCGGTGTCCGCGGGGTCCTAGCGCCGGAAGATCAGCTGGTCACAGTCCGATGGGTCCTAGTGCCGACGGTTAAACTCCTGCAGCTGTACAGAAACAGTTAAAGTTTAAATTTGTCCGAAAGGAGGAAGATTTGAGTGAATGTCCGTGTCACCGTGGCAAATCATTACTTTTACATTATTCACTGCTGTTACTGTTTAACATGCGCTGTACTCAGATCGTCTTACAGCACTTACAAAAAACAAGGAGCTCGAGCAAAGAGGAAATACCGGATAAAGGAGGTCAATAAGTACGAAACCAGGTGTGAATGTCAAACTTGCTGTTTGACATTCACACCTGGTTACCTTGTGAACAAGGATGCATTTCTGCAGTGACACTCAGTGTTTTAATTTGGTGAACCAAAGGCAATCTCCCACTGATGTGGATAATAAAGGTTTTTCTATTCTGTTCTAATCTACTCTGCTCTTTCCCTGTGACATCACACAGGTCCAGGAGAACAAAGTGAAGTGAAGCTGTTGGACTTACAGGAGTTACTGATTTCATTATGTGAAGCATTTCCAGCTGGAACAGCACCAGGTGAGAGTGACCTGAGAGTGAATGCACTGTGATGTAAGCTTTTCTGTGGGCGGGGCTTTAACTGGTAAATGGAGGGTTCCTGAGCATGCCTCACTCACAACAGCACCTTTCTACATCTAAATGCTTTCAGTCTAAGATCCACACTGATGAACACATCACGCAGACCGGAGCAGCTGGGAATTGAACCACCAACCTTCTCATTAGCCGATGACCTTCAGAGTGATGAGGAGGCTGTAATCTTCCTCAGAGTAACACATGAAACATTCTGAACTTCCTTTGGGTTTTCTGTAAGTTTCTCTGATCAGAGTTTGGCGAAATTATCAGGTCGAAGCTGATGTGTTAAAACCTGCAGTTCCTCTGGTGGCCACCAGATGCTGCTGTCGTATACTGTCACGTAAAAATGTTGAACTTTACCGCAGAAATAAGCACGTTTACAGAAACCGTTTGGGTCTCTGTGGATCATTTCCTCCTTTATAATTGCAGCACGGCAGGTGATTGTTTTTATAACGCTTCTTTTTTAACTTGATTGAGGCTTCCAGTTTGGCGTGTGGCTCCTTTGGTTAGAGCTGGAGCTGCTAGCCTCGGCCTTGGCTCTCCGGAGTCATTGAACTCGACCTGCGGGCCGAGTTTGTGCTGCTGTGCTGCGTCCTTGAAGTCTGTCCTCCAAGTTTGGGTGAATTAAAGTCTAAGATTTTGTTAGCCTGTTATTTAGCTCTCAGTATTAGAGGGTGCAGTGTCGGTGTGATGCATTAGCTTAAAAACCAGTCTTGCTAGGAGCAGCCGATAACTTCCACTCTCTTGTCCAAATATGGTCGCTTCCAGCTCCAAAGAAACCAAGATGGCTGCACTTAGACTGCAGTAACCAAAGGGTGGCCTCCTCCTCCTGTTAGCGTTCAGGGCTTCTTCTTTGACAATCTGTGGATTAAAAACCTTTTTAGGACTGTAATGGGGGCATCAACCACTTCAGAAGGAGCCTCCATCAGCCGGGTGGTGCATTAGTGAAGTCGTCTGGAGGCACGTGGGTCCCATGTTTTGTTAATAACAAGTCTCTCATGAAAACCACTAAGTGGCGGAGCTGCCTGGTAAGTTTACCTGTTGCTATGGATTCCAGCATGGTGCTCTGGTTTTAAAAAGCAGATCAGATGATGAGAGCTGAGGAGCAGCTGAAGCTGTTTTCAACAGCTGACCTCTGTCAGCCTCTGTGGGCTGATTTGTTTGTGAGGAATAATCAGCAGGACCTGATGGCACCGCCGCCTCCTTGGACCAATCCCTGACTCAGACCGTCTCCAGGACTGCTCGCCAGATCGCACTCCCAGTGTTTTGTGGATGGTTTGGAGGCAGTTTGATCATGAAGCAGGAAACAAGCTGAATACTGAAGATGGGCGACGTTAACAGTTAAAAGTTAAAACCAGTTTATTCTGTTTCTTGTGTTTTCAACATTAGTATTAATATAAATACTCTGCTCCGTCTGAATAAAGTATTTACCAGATGAAAAACTGCAGCGCAGGCAGACAGATGTCGACTTCTTTCCATGAACAATACAGCTTCATTCAAAGAAACACAGATGAGACTGTAACACAGAAAGAAAATGCTGAGTCTGCTTTCTATGAATAAAGTTAAATTTGAGCATTGAACAGTTTCCACAGATTGTTTACCTGAGCCTGATTTTGTTTTTTAATGTGTATAAATTGTTTTTCATTCATTTTTTGATGACGTGTCAGACTCATCGCTGTTACGCAGACGTTTTTAAACGTGTTGTCAGTCAGATCAGCAGGACGAGAAACGATGGGAGGTCTGGGCTTCGAGTGGATTCATCTGTGGACCAAGTGAAACACGACAGACTTTTGTGGTGATTTAATTTTTGAGAGAACAGAAACAGTGAGATCAAGAATATGTTGGACAAAGACTTGTTTTGTAGTTTTGCTTCTTAACAACATCACAGTGGATTTCAATCAATCAACACATGATTGAAGTCATGAGTGAAGTTGTAAAAAGCATCAGTTCTTATGTACAGTCGCTCATTTTCAGGTTACCTGCTGAAATGTGATTGGTCGATGCTCCTAGGACTATAAATGAAAAAAAAAAACTGAAATGAAAAAGCACCAAAATCTTCACGTTAAAGTACAGAAATGTACCTGAGTATGACATGCTGCCAATAAACATGTTACAGGGAGACTACTGCACTGACAGCAGCTCTAAATGTTGACCTTCAAACAGATAGATGGACAGAAGCGTCCACGGTCAGCTGATCCACTTCAGACTCAGCTGGTGGGTTTCTGAGGACCTCCGTAAGCTCAGTGTTGAGTTTCAGGTCGTTTGGTTGAGCGGTTCTCATATATTCAGCCAAAGATGTTTCCTGATGGAGCGACTGCTCCACTCTGTGTACAGGGGGAGGAGCTAATACACACACATATTTGTTTCACTATCTTTGTGAGGACATTCAGTGACATTAATGCATTCCTGAGTCTCTTATGTTCAAGTTTAATCACCACACGTACACACAAAGGTTTTTTATTACTTTTATTTTTTTTATTTTATTTATTACTAAGACGTCAGGCTCTCGTCTGCACAAAGAGTGGCTGCGTCCAGAGAAAATCCAGAGAAAAACGTGCTGCAGGTCCCTGAAAGTAGCCGTCACCGCTCAGCTGGTAACAGAAATCTGAACCCAAGCATTATTTTTCTTACTGTTGTAGCTGTCTGGAGATATCCTCTGGTTCAGCCATGAATACTCAGACCATTGAGTCCTTTGCAGCTTCTACAGGAGGATGTGGCGACCGCAGGGTCCCTAAAAATGCTGTTTCAGTACCCGTGTGTCAGCTCGCTAACCTGGCTGATAACCCGAGCCTCTGACTTCAGAAAGCTAACATTTTAGCAGCCGCAACGCTTACGCTGACATTTCGAAACATAGAGGCCAAAAACTAAATGTATAAAAGATGATTCGACTTTTAACCCATTAGTTCATTTGTCTGATTTTCAGATTAAGAGTTTTAGGGTTAAAGGAAGAATTTGGTGAATTTTGGGTAAGTTTGGCACTCTGAGGGTGAACATGGGGACACGGGGGTTACATACTGCTACTGCAGGGCTCTTTTAACCTGAAACCAATTTTTTTTTGTTTTAGCTACAATTTACAGGTGATCCCTAAATGCATCATGAAAGCAGATGTGTGAATGTGATGGCATAGCTCTGACTGAGAGGAGAGGAGCTGCTGTGTTACGATACTGAAGTTCAGACAAATAAAATCCACAGAAAAATCTGTGTTTCTGACAAATGAAATATGTGACATATATGTGACAGCAGCACACAAATCTGACATTAAACTCTTCAGGAAGACGGCATGGAACAAAAAAAAGAGTGTGAGTTTTTATTGTCATTCACACGAAGTGAAACAAACAGAAGACATTCTTACAGTGTGAGTTAAGTACAAACTGACTGACAGTGTGGTGGGAGTGCAAAGACACATCAGGTTTGCATGAAAGCTATAAAATCTGGTTGAAGCTGGAGATTAACAGCACCAAACTTGGACAAAACGAACCTCTGATGACCGAATGGCCCAAGAATGTCTCTCGAAGCCGTCTTTGGGGGTTTTTGGGGACCCTGTAAGCAATGAGACTTTAAAATGAGGTTCTTTTCTCCCCGTTTCCTGGAAAAGTTGACATTTAGGAGGTTTTTCCCGGCTTGCGGCGGTGGCTGTTGCTGTGGAAACCATGCTGCCTCAGAGAGCTGAACCCCACGCAGGCCGCCTCGGTGTTTGTCTCCCATGCGGGCCCGGCGGCTGGCGCCAAGCCCACATACCTTCCCTCGGCTCTCAGAGGCCAGAGGATAATGGAGGAGGGGCGGGGACACTGGTGGGCTCTTTAATTGGCACAGACAGCGATTATGTTCAAGGTGAAGCCGCTGAAGCTCCCTCTGCCCACCATTCAGCTCTCTGAACCCCACTGCACTCGTTCCTCTTGTGTTTATTTGCATGCAGAGCAACCCTTTAGCTCCCATTTTTACCCACACTTTACCTCCCCGAAGTTCTCCACAGTAAATAACTGCTCAGACACTTTATCATGACTGCAAAAGTCTGCACCACCTTTCAAAAACCTGAACACTACCAGAACACTGTGCATACGTGTTTACTCCTCACAGTATTAATGCATCATGGGATCATAAATTACTGCCAGTTTTCTCTCCCCGGGCTGTCAGACGACTGAAACGCTGTGTGCTCGGCCGGTTTGTGGGAGTGGGTACAGCGAGTCTCTGATAAAAAAACTATTTTCAGCTCTGCACCATAATTCAAGATTAGGCACAAAAAACTTGCCCAGATGAATTTAATGAAAGCTGGTGTAGAGGCGGAAAAACAGGAAAGTTTTTAAAATTTGATGCAAAATCGGACAAGTTAAAAAAAAAAAAAGAAAAAGAAAAAAGGATTTTGCACAGCATGATATCTCTGAGTGCAAATTTTTAAAACTTAGTTTAAATCAGCCTCAAAATAATCTTTTTCACCTTAAATACATTTTAAATACAGTTAAACGACTCACTCAGATAATTTGGGGGATATTTTATTTTTCATTGTGCAGAAAGCTGCAGTTCCTCTCATGGCCACTTGGGGCTGCCTTCAGCAGTGAGTCCGCCCTCATACACTCCTGTGTCAAAATGTTCAGCTGTCCAGCAGAATTAACCATGTTTGGTCCCAGTGGATAGTTTCCTCCTCATGAATGAGCCACCTGGACACTGGATTTAGGGGCGTGGCTACTTTGATTAATCAAGTTTGTTAATATTACCTGAAAATTCCAGTATCATCCAAATATGGTCACTTCTTACTGTAAAACAAACAAACAAAAAAAGCAACAGGACGGTGGTCCACGCACCAAAGTTGTTTCTTCCAAATGCAAAATCCAGAAACTAATGGCTACGTCCATCTTTTATGTACAGTCTTTGTCTATGCGTGACATATATTTGAATCCTAAATGTTGCGTTGCAGCTTTTTCTAAATACACGTGACAGTTTTTGACAGCTCGCTCTGCTCAGCCTAACTGCAGCATGAAGGCTCGACACATGTGAAACTATTCATGGCTTTGTGTGGAGCTAAAGGTGGTCTGTCAGGGGTTTTACAGGTGAAGGAGACCAAAAACGGAGCTAAAAGACGGCGCATTGGTCAGAGTGTGTTGATCTGTCATTTTTAACCTTTAAAAATCTGTTTGCGATGTTTCTCACTTTTAGCTTGCTGGATGAAAATGTGCTTCCTGGAGTCAGGCGAGGACTCGCTGTGACTAGTCCCGCCCCTCGTTTGTTCAGTCAGAGGACGAGGTCTGAGTGTGAGCAGCATCGCTGTGTCTGACGCTGCCAACATCAGGATTATTGATCGATGATCAATTACAGCATGTCGACCGGCTGCATGTGCTGAGTCAAAACAGTTTCATTATCTTTGAGTTTTTATTTTAAGTTTTTAGTTATTTGAAACACAAAACACAACAGAAACATCATCATGTGAACGTTTCTGAGCTGACTTTGTTTTTAACGTCAAACTGTGAAAATCTTTGACTTTCAGATCGATTGATGTTTCAGTTTTGGAGTTCGTTGTCTGCCAAACCCAAAGCAACAGTACAGAAAAGTTTTACACCTGTCCTCGTGTACGGAAGCAAAGCTGGGACACAAACAGGAAGAGCGTCGACGGTGCAGCAGAGACGTGCTTCATCAGGAGGAGGAGGAGGGTCGGACCGATGATGTCACACCAGGAAAAATTGAAGGGAAAAGAAGCTGAGGAGGCCAAAGGAGAGAAACCATCATGGGCAGAAGGAAAGGGCGAGCTGCTGCGCCATGGGAGAGACCGAGCATCCTGGAGGACCATGAACGCCGGCGCCTTTCAGCAAGGCACCAAAACAGAATCTGACTCTGCACCATCGGCCTCTTTTAACCGGCCGCCGTTGTTCCCGACAGAAAACGTTTCCTTTGTGGTCGTTGTGTTGGTGCTGAGCTCATGAGGACCGCCAACAGGATCCTTTTCTTTCCAACGTAGGGGCGTGGCCTGTGTGACTGACAGGTGGAGGTGACACAGGCGGGTGTAGCTGCTTATGTTTGAATTTTTTAAGTTCCTTGGTGTGACGCTGCTGCACGCTTTGTTTCTTTACTTCAGCGTAAACACTCCCGTCTCCAAAAACGAAGACGGCGTGACCCAAAATCCAAACTTCAAAGCTCTAGTATTCAGCCGCTGAGGTCACCGTGGCTTCGGTTTGTACCAATCTGCTGCAGTTTCACTAACAGGACGAGTGGGCGACTGGACACTGCGAGGTTAAAAGCCGTGGCTTTTGCTCAACACAGAAGCAGTCCTTAGTCTTTTCTGTTTTCCTTCTTTTAAACGAGTCTCATATCCACTTGGTTCCAGTGAAAGAAAATAAGACGCAGGAACAGAAAAAGTAGGAATCTGTGACGTTCACGCACACACAGGATGTTTGGTTCAATCTCACACGCCCTTATTTTGTAGTTTCCAGCAGATGAATGGGATAAATCGGTGGATTCGTTGCTGTTTCTTCGCAGTAAAAACTGGAGGAAACAAAAGGTATTGATTGATCCATTGATCAGCATCTACATCGGAGGAGGCAGACACGTGGACAGATGGAAGACAAAGGAAAAGCAGAGGTTCGCTTCCCATCTGTGGTCTGTGTGAGACGGAGCGTCTCCCCTTTTGTCCGTCATCAGTCACGTCTCTTAGTTTTCCTTTACTTCCTGATGGGATCAAATAGAAGCTGCACAAATCCATACTCTGCTTTTTTGTCATTTAGTTTGTCTCTAAGCTCCTAAATCTCCATCCTCCAATGACTCGGCGCGTTTGGATCCTCTGAAATGAAAGATGTTTATCACAGCAGGAAGACAAATTATGAAGATCTGACGCTCCGAATGTTTCCGTCCAAGAAAAGAGGCGTGGGCGTCGGGATGTTGAAACAGATTAGAGCAATAAAAAAACTGTGCGGGGGTGAAACGAGCTGAACGCTCTGAACGCTGTGACCAATGAGCTTTAAACCAGCATGTGTGAGAGCACCTTCACAGAGCTTTAAAGGAAAACCCTGAAGATCTCACATCACGAGGCATTAATCGTTTTTTGGTCCGATCTCATTCATACACGAGACATCATGTGACCTGAAAAAGGGACAAAAAAGGAGAAGCTGAAGTTTAAGCCCAGTTAAAGACGATTCATTTCCTAACTGGACTCCTTCAGTATCTCGTGGTCCTGGAGAAACTAGCTCTGGTGGGATTTTTATCCCATTCTTCCAGATGAATGTGAAAGTTTGACTTCTGTGAACTCAGATCTTTTTGCTTTTTTCCACAGATTCCTTCGGTGATTGAGTGGGCCACTGCAGCAGCTTTATTTTCCTTGGCTGTGTGCTGAAAATCAGCCTCACACCACAATGTTCCCACCTCCA
Organism: Oreochromis niloticus; assembly: GCF_001858045.2. NCBI lineage: Eukaryota > Metazoa > Chordata > Actinopteri > Cichliformes > Cichlidae > Oreochromis > Oreochromis niloticus. The sequence goes on along the minus strand of NC_031975.2, from coordinate 30,112,001 downwards.
GACTCCACAGTTGGGGTTTTGGCCTGATGGGCGCTATGGTCTCTCCTTCAAACACGGTGAACAATGACATCCAGCCTCGTCTGACGGATTCTACCAGGAGTTCGTTGGCTTTAAGCGAGGCAAACTTGCTTTTTCTTGCTCTTTGTGAAGCAAAGCGAGCAACCCTTCACTTTTCTGACTCCTCTGTCAGAAATGTGGTGATGAGCACATTCAGGTGTGTCGTCAGTATGGTTCGAGCGGCGAGGTTGTGAAGGTTTTAGGAGATTTCTTTGCTTTTACCTGTGCGACAAACTGGTGATGAAAAGGTTTTATCGGCCATCAGTCCGGACTCAGTCAGCTGATGTTAGTTTGGGGGCCGGCTTACTTTCTAAACACAGGTTTCAGCTGTTTCTTGGCTTCGTGCCTTTTTGCTGTGTCATTGGATTTTATTACACAGAAGTAATTCTCACTAATTCTCACTGAGCTCTGAAACGGAGATGCTGCTCCTCCACATCCAGCCACGGTCACATCTGACTAGGGCGCCTCCTACAGGTGAGGCATTTCAACCATGTCCAGCGTGGCTGGATTCTTTTATTGCACCAACACTCAGGAGGATATGTTCTGCAGCTGCCTCCCTCCCCACTTTGATGCAGTATAAACAATGTTTTTATGACTAAATGTGACCAAATCAGAGTTACTGTTGAGTTTATAAATGTGTTTAAAGGACTGGAAACATCTAAGAGACATAAGATAAGTCTGAGTTGTGTTTTCACTAGTGAAACGGTCACAGCATGCTCACAGGGTGGATCAATCAAAAGGTCCTAAAGCACGTCCTGTGGTGCTGTCGGTGTTTCAGATGTTGTTTAGTAACTGTAGATTAGTTTTTACATGTTTCAGTCGCATCGTGAGTCTCTTTGCGACATCCTCCATTTCAGTTTCAGGGAGTCATGACGAACAAAAGGAACCTCTGATAAATAAAACATCTCGTCATTACTTTTTCTTGATATTTAGTTTGTTTTTGTCAGAGGATAATCTGCCCTCGGACCGTTGCTTCTGAAAAGCCGTCCCTGTTCTGCACATTCTCAGTGTCAGACCTTTCTGTCTTTGCTGCTGAAGCTGTGTTTTCATTGGGATTATTAGATTTCTTTCTCCTGTCTGGGTTTTATTTTTACAGTTGAGCGCAGACAAAGACTGGAGACTTCAGAAAGAAATATTTATGAGTCTCAAGGGGTTAAAAGTCTGCAGGAAAAACACAACTCGCATACCAAACCAATGAGACGGAGCCCCACGGTGAGTTCTGTAATCCAGAGCAGAGACCGAAAGACACTGAAATACACAAAGTCTGCAGGCACACAAACGTCTCACAGAGGCTCAAATGTTCAAAATGAAGTGGCTGAATCTAAAATTTCAGTTTTTTTAGATAGATGACACAGAAAAATACATTTCCTCATAAGGTGAATAGAAATGCTGATATTGAATCAGACTCTCAGCTCATCATTCAAACTAAAACTGCATTTTTTATTCCCAAAAAGGAGCCAGAGTTTGAATCTGAGCACAGATTTACAAGCTGAGGCCGGCAAACATTTCCAGTTCTTTCCAAGGAGAGAGAAGAAAACAACAACAACTATATTTCGAAACTATTGACTGTATGTAAAAATGGATGGTTCCCACCTTGAAGTCACCATTGTTTTAAAGCTCCTGGCTGTGACCGTATTTGAGTAATCAGCTAACATGAGCTAGCTTGGTCAGTAAGCTTATAGCTAATTAACAGTAACAGCTGAAAAGTGGTCTCAGAGAGGCTGCAGCACAAAGCAAGCCAAATTATCTCACATAATTTCAATAAAGATGGCAAAGACTACCAAAATTATGTGAATTCAGGATCCCCGATGGACACGTTAGCAAAGAATAAACTAGTCTGCACACAGGTGGACGTATCAGCCGAACAGGTGAAACTGTATGACGTTATAACATCTGACTTCTTTATAGTTAAGTCATTTTACAGACATGAAATTAAGATCATACTTCATATTGTCGTATTTTAAAAAAGCAAACAGACAAAAACAAAACTAAAGCTTTGGGGAGGTCACATTAGGCCAACACAGCGGACTGTACGAAGGATTCATGGATCATTGTGAAACCTCAAAAAAACTTCCCAGCTTAGTTTCCAGAGTGTAGTCACATGTTCCATGTTGGTTTTCATTAGTTTCACAGTTTTCTTTTTAAATTATTATAAGTTGAAAAACTATGTCAGGTGAGAGGTTGATGTTATTATATGACTGGTGTAACAAAACACAGTCAGCGAGTCTTAGCGTTTGCAATAATGCTGTTAGTGCTGAAACATCTGACACTGTTGTTAGTTTTATTTTATTATTTTATTAATTTAAACATCAGTGTCGATTAAAACACTTAGCTTTGGTTTAAATGAACTACATCACCCTCCTTAAAACTCATCTCATTGTGACATCACCTCCATGGGTTAGGTCATTGGTGTCAAAGGTCAAACCTGCATGTCTTCAGCTACAGGCCTCTATAAACAGCGCGCACACACACACACACACACACACAGTGTGAGTAACAGTGCTCCTGCAGCAGACTCAGGAATGTGTTCATTTCCTCTTCGGTTTGAGTGTTTGCTCTCAGGATGCCTTTTCTTTCTTTTTTTTTTTAAAAACACGGCGAGTTTAAAAGTCCAGCAGCAGGACAAGAACACACACACACAGGAATGTGTGTGTGTGTTCTGGTATTCCTACTGTTGTGGGGACACAACTCTGTCTAATCACTCACAACACAAGGACCTGTCTTTTATTACCCATAAAGCTGGCCATGATAATGTAAACTAAAAAATTCTGAGGGCAAATATTTTACTTTAAATTTAGACTCAAAACTATCTGGAGGATAATTATTAAAGAATGTTTAATTTAATCATGATTAAATAAGTAAAATTAATAAATAATTAATAAAATTATTTCATTTTTACATGACAACAAATTGCACAGAGAAGCTGACATAAGAGCAAAAAGATGACACTAGAAAACTGGTCAGTGTTTCTACTCGCCATAATAAAAGCGTCTATACAGGACTCAATTCTTCCAGGTGTCTGGCTCCATCTACTGGTCGGATGGAGGAATCATGAGGTTTAGAAAAATATTTTTTGAGTTCATTAATGTTTCTGTTCAACTTTAAAAAGCAGGAATTCGATCTTCCTGAAATGCTCAAAAAAGAGTAGCAAAACTTAAAATGATTCATCATCTAACATCCAAAAATCAAGTCAACATAATTTTTCCTATCCGTCTATGTAGATAGATATATGTAGGTATCGATATATAGGTGGAGAGACAGTAAGTGTTATTCATATATATATTATGTATAAGGATACAAAGAATTCTTACATCACTTCTGTTATTTACACCTACACCTGTGATATTAAATAATCTGCCATTAAATTGACTATTTTTGATAAAAGTTTATTAAAAAAAAAACCCAGACAATCATTTTTGAAATACTGAAATCTTCCCATGTAAAAAATGTCCAGAGTTACAGATTTAGAGACTAGTTAGCAACCATCTGTAAATACTAACCCCTGTCTGAGAGTGGTTCACGCTAACAGCATACACTGGGGGAAATATTTGCTTATGTGCAAATATTGTACACCTTTTTATAATCAAGTTTACATCTAATATAAAATAATAATGTCACAATGACATAATATTTGTACTGCTGAGCAGGACAGGACAACGACTGTCTGTAACATTACTGCTTTTATAGAAGTTCTCTTTTGTTACTTTATTCCCATTTTGTGTTTTCATAAAAGACAATTTCCAAAATTCTTCAAATCCGACTTCCAGCATCATTTAAGAGGAAAACTTCGAGTTACAAGTTGTTTGGGTTATTTTTTTAGAACAAAGTATTTTGAAAGCTTGATTTAAAAACGAGATAATAATTACATTCTGATTCAATGAAAGGACTAAATGTTACAATCCCTGATACTGCATTGCTTCAAATGGAGAAAGTCTTGTGGGATGGCTACTATGAGGAAAGGCAGCCTGGAGGCTTTACCAGGAGGACACATAGTAAGAATAGTAGTAATGATAATAATGATAATAATAACAATAATAATAATAATAATAATAATGATAATTCCAACTTCATATATTTCTACTTCTTAACATCGTCTTCTTTCATAAGTAAAACGTTGGCTGCTATGGAAGCTTACTTTTGAAATGGTTTGTTTGCAGTAGTAACACAACTCTCTGGTTCTGGTTTGTATTGCCGTTTGTCCGACTTTCCCCACAGGTCACGAGGTAGTTGGTTTGCAAAGAAGTCTCCATCTTTCATGCAAACTACAGGTAATCTAGCAACCAAAGCAATCACAAGGCTTTTGGGGCAACCACCCTGAAGCTCTGGCTATCAGATGGTCACCAACCCGTCTCTAGGCCTCTGTGACCGAAGCCTTAGTTTGGTGTTTGGTGTGAAAGGTCAGCTAGCATTAGCTGATAACACAAGACTCCACCCTCCCTTCCAAATATGGTCAGTCTTTTTAATTTGCCTGTAAAACACTGTGAAGATAGTTTATTCTGATATATCTACTTTACTGCCAAATAAATTCTATAAAAATTCTTGTTTTCTTTTCAAATTCTTGCTCAAATATTTTGACTGTCATCTCAAACATCATGAATACTGGAGGAAACATTACAAAGGAATTATTAACAGATTACTTTTATTATAAATATACAGTGTTAAAATGGAATGGTACCTGACACTGCTAGCTGTTTACAGAAACAAAAACAAAAAGGAAGTTCTGTTTAACACAATCAGTCGAGAAGGTTTAAAAACAAACTCCTGCTGTTCAAATCATACATCTCGGGGAAGCGTTCGTTCTCTTCGGTCGACTCAGACCAAAAGTTCAACTCAGTTTGTAGAGAAAAGAACACGAGACGCTTCTGCTGATCCAGGGTTCCTTTCCATTGAAAAAACAAACAAAAACGAAACGGGACAGAAATCATGAAAAAAAACAAACAAACAAACGTGTCAGGTGATTTAAAAATGAGATCACAGGCAGATGTGAGTGAGACATTCGTCAGTGTGTAACATCCAAGAGTTTTTAAAGGTGCCACAAGCAGCATTTTTAACACCTGGAAACATTTAATTTCTCTGCCAAAGAGGACCGTACAAGGGAAATCCCCTCACTGTGATGTCATACAGAGCCAGGAGGACTTGAACGTAGACAGAGTCCAACATTTGAAACTTTGATCTTCTCCTGGGGGAGATGTGCAGCAAGAAATAAAGAAAATCACATAAGTAGAAACAACAACGTCCCAGTTTTTTAAATCTGCTTAATTCTTACTCAGTTTAAAAATTTTACAATATTATTTTGAAACACTTGGCATTTTATTAGGCCAAACATTCAATAGTTTATTAAAAAATACTTGATTGATTAAAATAGTCATCTTTAGGAGCATCTGACATTCTGTAGTTAATTGTTTGACATTGATATAGAAGCCAGAGAAAAGGTTTCTCTCTTTTTAACAGTCACATTGATGCAGCAACTTCAGACGTTAAAATGTGGCGTGCAGCACCTTTTAAATAAGATTTGATCATTTGTCTTCATGAATGTCCATCCGGCTACTCGGTGTCCTCGTTAGGTCCAGTTTGCTCCAACAGACGGAGCTGAGCGAGCGTCCTGCTGTCGCCTCCAACACCGTGGCTTTACCTCATTTCACCCAACAGGTCAAAGAAATGTCATCCGACTGCAGGAGCCGTTGTTCAAGTCAATGTTGTGAAGGCTAATGAGCTCATTCGCCTGCAAGTATCAACTCCAATCCAAAGTATCAGGCACTTAAATTTGAAGAACTTTACAGAAATGAGCGGTGCCGTTTGAGTCTTGATGCTGGAGTAGTGTGCAAAACACTGGATATAAGATCTGCTGAACATGCATAACAAAATGTAAACATCGGAAAATTTAAGATCAAATGGGAAAAGAAAAAAAGACTGAAATTATATCTAAAGAAACTTTAACAAACTCAGTTTAAATAACCAGAAAAAAACCTCCTCTCACACTGGTTTCACCTGATTCTCCAGCTCTAAACTAGAAGAGCTTCACCTGACCTTGCCTCGTCAACATACAATAAAGTCAGCTAAAAATAAAAACAGATTTAAGAGATTAAAGAGAAAACTGGTCCAGTGGAGTTATGGTTTGACTGGGAGGCGCCCAGTGAGAAGCTGAGGTGAATCAAAGTGAACGAGGTCCTACGACAGAGGAAGACGAGTCGATTCAAAGGTCAGGATGATATAACGGTGAGTAAAGTGATTTTGTGAAGAAGAAGAAAGTTTTGTGAAGTTAACTGCACTTAAAACACCTGCTTTTTGGCAGCGAAGGTACCCTTAGTGACAAGTTTTGGCACCTCAGTATTAAGCGATAAAGACGTGGATTGAAAATCATTGAAATAGCTTCGGGGTTCTTCCAAGAGACCACCCTCGCTAACATTTGATGCAAACCCAGTCATTTTATTTGTTTTGAAATGTGACCTCATCTTCATGGGTTACTCCTGGGATGCTTTTAAGGGGTAAACAGTCAAGTCATCTGCATACATGCAACTCTACTGTAGGCTTTACTGGCTGCTGCCCCTCAGGAGGCTTACAGAAGTTGGACAGTCAGAGGAAAGCAGTCTTTTAGGGAGGGTTTCCTTAAAGACACTGGAGCTAAAACAGCTTGTTTTAGACATATGATAAAGTTAAGGCCCAGTTTAATAAAAATAAGGATTATTTTGAGTCATGCAAAGCTGCTCTGGTAGAGTTCAAGAATAAAAATAAAGAACTGGAAATGAGCAGAATGGGTCCCCCAGTCCTAAACTGTGAGTTAAAGTAAGCGGTACAGCTCGCCAAAAGCTAAAGTTGCAGGTGGAAAACTTTCACACAACCACTTCTGTCACGTTTCTTGTGTAAAATCGAGTGTAAAGCCTGAAAAGACACACTGTGCCTGCAGGACTATAAATCTGAGAGTACATGCGGTTTTTGGAAATGTTTGGAGGTTGTATGAACTCGTTCCCTCTGAAGCGCCTCACCTACAATAAATAAAGGTGTGCTGATAGGAAGAAGCAGAGCCATTATGTACAGTAGTTACCCTGTTCTCACTGTTGTTACTGCATGAAGGGGAATATGACCTTGTAGTATTTACCGGTATTCACCATCGTCTCCTGGTTACTGCTCATTTTCCCCACAAGTGAAGAAGAAAATCCTGAAGTCCTAAAACTACGACAGAGGTTACGGAAAAGTCCCGGTCGAGTACTTTGGTGCGTCTGCCCAGCTACGACCGACAGAGTGTATACATCTCTACTCACGTACTCATTCACAAACGATTTGCCTCACATGAAGCCAACAGTCGAATAAATCAGGAGGAAAAAATCCTGCACATATTTTCATAAACAAGCCACGGTTTCTTTTAATTAAAATATACTTTCTTAAAATTCTCAGGAAAATTAGGTCGGCTACGAGGAACTTTTCCTCTCGATGCATGATGGCGATGAAAAGAACAACAACAACAATAATAACAACAATAATATGGCAACAAAACTAAGCAAACAGCACCACTTAATTTCGGTGTCGTAGTTGATTCGACTACTCAGGTAGGAAGAAAAGAAACGAGGAAAAGCGAGTGTGTACAGTAGGTGTGCAAATCTGAACCAACGTCTGTGGCAGAAAACAAACAGGAAAAGGCGACTTTAAAGGGATACCTTGATGTTTGTTGGGTTTTAGGGGGTTGGGTTTTATGTTGGCACTTTATATGACAGGATGATGATGATGATGGTGAAGTGAATCGATTTTACACTCTTTGGTGAAGCTTTTTCCTAAACACGACTGAATCAAACAGAAGCCAAACTAACAAGCCAAAGGAAACTGCGACAAGGTGATCAGAAAGTCCCAGATATTGGTCGTCAAAGGACCGGAAACCTGGTTTGAATTCGTCTGATTTCACATTAAAGATCCTCTCCTCTGAGAGGTCCAGAGCTTGGAGCTATGGAGTCGTACTCTGACCATCACAGATGGCGAGCGTTCGCTCTACGAACCAGACGAAGACTCCAGAGTTCCTGAGAGGCTCAGCAGGTGAGGTCTGTCATGTTCTCCACATTCATCAAGTTGTAAACCGTGAATTTATCCCTCACCTGCACCAGGTGATACGCAATCTTTGCTCGCGTCCTGAACCCCTCCCTCAGATCTGCCTCCGTTCAAGTTTGTCCACTTTGAAAAATTAAAAACAAGCTGAAAAATCGATGCGGCACGCTGGAGGACAGCCGGTGCTCATCTCTGGAGCAGCTTGCTGGAACTTTCTGATCTCACCTCAGTTAATGTTTCAGAAAGTGCAGGTGTCAATATCACGCTGCCCTAAACACCCCTATTTATGGATCAATCTGCCACTAAAAATAGTTCCTAACAAATCCAGTTTGTAGGAGTTGGGGAGAAGACGCGTTTTAATGATGTCTGATGAGCCTTGGTTTAACACCACATGCTTGGCATCCATCTATGTGCGTTTATGGACTGCCTCCCACCCTAATGCATGCTGGGATACTCCCCTTGAACATATGAAGCAGGCGAGAAACTATAAAAGAACCTGAGGTAGTCTGAATGCTTGGGCTACGGGTTTGTGTATGAGCTCTAACGTGAAGGCTGGTAGTGATGAGGGCGCCATCGTGTAGCTGCTGAGGGTTTTATAAGGAAACCAGTGAGGTGGAAGAGGAGGGTCCGCGCACTCGTTATGAGCTTAACGAACTCTGAGCGACATTAAAATGCCAATTTTTTCTCAGGGGTGGAAGCAGCCCTACGAGAGAGCGAAGGGAAGCTGAGCAGGTCCAACATCAAGGTATCTCTTTAAGAGAATGTGTTTGAAGCCGGCAAGGAAGCAACTCGCAGGCCGATTTAAGGCACGTGTGTGTAAAAGTTTACATCATTAGAGCTAACGAACAGGACTATAAACGCTTCACTTAACGAGCTATAACGTGAAGACTGAGAGGAGCTGCTTCTTTTTTCTTTCGCTCACGTAACATCTAAACACCTTATCAGAAAATAACTCTGTCTCTACAGACGTAGAGTACAATTTAAAAGCTACAAACTACAGTACACTCTTAATGCTAGTTAATGAAGTCCCGATGCATAGCATCACCCATAGATGGATACTGATTCTAACTTTGTGGACCTCTGACGGTGGAGTTAATCGTAGTGTTATGGAGGTTATGGCAGTGTGTGTCGGAGTCCGTGTCCCGTCTCCGGTGAGATGCGTGATTGTCATGAACCGTCGTTCCTCCGCAGAGTTCGACCGACGGCGTGAGTGGAAAAAATCTAACAGGAAGAGGAAAAGTTGGTGAAGATGGAGAAACGAAAGCTCCGCGCTCCCATGGGTTCAGGCGCTGACGGGATTGAGCATCTTCCAACAAATCAGAGCGGAGGGGGTTAAAAACACTGCGTGTCAGCGTTGGCGGCGCTGCGGCTGGAGCAGTCTCCGTGGTCTCTCCCCTCCACCTCCGTCTTTTCCACCGCCACCTCCTCCTCTTCCTCCTCCTTCACATCTTTCAGTGGCACCTCTCCGCTCTCGACTTTAGGGACGAACTTCCCGAACCGCACGCCGTTCAGATCCTCCTCCAGTTTGACCTGGAAGGGCGGCAGGCCGAGCAGGAAGGCCCTGATCCTGCTGGGCGAGCTCAGATCTGCGGGTTCGTCCTGGTTCTTCATCTCCACCTCCACCTGCCCTCCTCCTCCAACCACCGCCACTCCTCCTGCTGCGCTTCCTGCGGAGCTGGAGCGTGTCTCCTCAGCCGGCTCCGTGAAGCCGGTCCTCGGTCTCTTGGCCAGCAGCTGGTCGGCGTTCCCGTTGACGACGGCCCGGCTCGGCTCTGGCCCTTCTGTGGCGGGTCTCTTCGGTGTGAAGCGTTTGCTGAGGTTGAGGGGCAGCGCCTGCTCGGGGGGAGGGGTGGGCTTGGCGCTGAGGTCCTGGGAGAGAGCCTCGGACAGGCACCGCGTGAACATCTGCAGCTGAGATGGGCCCAAGCAACGAGTCCTCATCAGCTGACACACCTGAACGCTGCAGTCAAGGTTCACGGGCAGGACTCGGAGGGGGGGCATGGGGGCCGGGTCCTAGCCTCCCGCCCGCCTCCTCTCGGCCCCCCTCGTCCATGTTACACCCTGAGCAGTGGGTGTGGTGCTGCTGGAGAGGATGAGGCTGCGGCTGCTCCCCGCTCGAGTGAGGGGTGTCTGGGCTCCCACTCTTCGGCTGGAGGGTGTAGATGGTTGAATGATGCTGGCTCGGGTCCTGGGGGTCAGGGCGGGGCTCTCGGGCCTCTCTGCAGGCCCAGCCGGTTCCTGAACACGTCCGAAGGACACACGCCTTTGATGGGGCTGAAGCCACTCAGAGAGCCTCCGATGAAGTGGCGCGGCAGCGCGGAGAGGAGCACGCCCGTGGTGGGAACCACGGACTCCCCTCGCTCCGTCTTCACCTCCTTCGGTTTGGGCTGGAAAGAGACGAAGGGGCCGGCGAGGGGGGCAAGATCTGGGGTGAGGGGCATGGTGATGGGCAGGATGGCCGGCTGGATGGGCTGCAGGGAGCAGAGAAGGAAATCAATCACATGCAGTCAAATCAAACTTCCTCACAGGCGTGTGCGACTGTTTCGTGGTTGTTACCCTGTGCACGCCGCTGGCGCTCAGTCCTCCGCGGCCCATGGCTGGAAGCTGCTGCTGCATTGTCTCCGCCGTGCCGCCTTTGACCTTCGCCTGCTGCAGTGCCAGCAGCTTTGCCTGAGCGAGCACTGTGGCCTTGTTTCGTGTGCCCGGTGGCCGGCCTCGACCTCTCTTCGCCACCGCGGTGCCGTTCGGGTTTGCGACCTGTTCAGAGGCAAGAAAGGCTGGAGGTGAGCCGCCGCCATCTCATCATTATTTAGATCTAACAGAGAAGATATGTAACTATCTAAGGATGCAAAGGTCAGAGGTCAGAATGAGCGGTGCAGTGAGTGGTAGTGTTAGTGTCCCCCCATCGCAGCATCACCCGACCATCTGTTATGGAGAATCAGCGTTCAGCAGCGTTAGTACCAGATGGATGAAAGCCGTAAACTCACGTCATCACGTATGGTGGGAGAAGCAGCAGCAGGTGGTGTGGTCACCTTCCTCTCCCGGGGTCTGGGTCCCGGCTTTTTGCCTCTGGGATGCGGTCTCCTGCCTCTGATGCCTCTGGGCTTCGGCGCCACCGGGGATTCTGGGACTTTAAACTCTGCTCCTCCTGCTCTGAGGTGCTCTTCATAAGGAAGCATCAGCCTGAGACACAGAAACATGAACTTTAGCATGTGGACCCTTTTAGTCACTGGTCAAAGGTCAAGGGTTTAGTTTTCAGTATTTCCATCATATCTGTCAAGATGTTCCAGAATGTGGCGTAATCCCTGAGCACATGGTCTTCTCAAGTAAAGGGAGGTTTCCTGCTCTCTAACGCTAATGACCGCTTCATCCAGCGCTGACCTCTGCTGGATGGAGGTATGAAGCCCACTGCCTCGTTTTCCTCTCTGCTTACAGACCCTCATCACGCTTTGAGTGTAAAATGGTCTGAAACGCTCGGTGAGCGCAGTCAGAGATGATGTCTGTCTCACCTCTCGTAGTGTCTCCTGGTGCAGGTCGCAGCGCTGGTGCTGCCGGGGCATCCGCCCAGCTCGTTGTAAACCACTTTCCACAGACGGTCTGTCGTCACCTGTTGCACGAAAAAAAGCAGAAGGTCAGATGACAAGGAGTAACCTCCACAGGACTGTGTTGACCGTCTGCAGGTTCTTATTTATCTGGTTCATGATAGTCTAAAGAGCTCAACTGGAGAGTCCCAGGTATTCAGCCTGCAGTGGAGACCATGCAACAACTCTAAGGTCTTCACCCGGGCTGAATACCTGGGAGTCTCCGTCAGCTGCCTTTTGATCCTGAAAGAGGTCGAGCCGCCTTCGACTCCTCAGACTACATCAGAGTCGACTTTGAGAGGAAAACTTTACCTAAATCCTGATTTACATCAGTTTTAGTCCCCCTAGTGTTTAGAAGCATGGAACTACATCCTCAACCATTTGGAAAGGATGACGACTGATTTATACATTCAACTTTGTTGGCAGTGGTTTCATCCACAAAGACTCTTCTGTGGAACCAGCTTCCAGTTTGGATTCAGGAGACAGACACTATCTCTACTTTTAAGATTAGGCTTCAAACTTTCCTTTTTGCTAAAGCATATAGTTAGGGCTGGACCAGGTGACCCTGGTGCTGGGGGATTCCCATGATGCACTGGGTGTTTCTTCTTCAGTCACTGTGTGTTAAAACAACTCTCTGCATGTAATCATTGTTATTATTAATCTCTGGCTCTCTTCCACACACTTTTTTGGTGTTTTAAATCACACGTTTGTATTAAAAACAGCAGCGTGACAAAATGTGACGTCTCTTCAGTCTCTTTGGAGACGAGGACAATCTGTAACCTTGTGCTGCCCCCTGGTGGAGAAAGTCTTAGTCAAACTCTGCTGTGTGTTATTCCTGATGTAGACCATCAGACGTGCAGCGACACTGTGAGACAAATGAAAACTCACCTATGCAAATGAATATTTAATTATATTTATAATAAAAACTTCAGTCTGGCAGTTACTTCATGTTTCAGCTCTTCAGGTTTAAATGTGGACCGATAATGTTTTAGTTGTAAACACGTTCAGTGTCGCCGGTTTAAATAATTCTAGTTTAGTTCCAGTTTATCGAGGGAGCTGCCACAGAAACACTGAGCCAAAGGTCGGATCATCCTTAACCGCCGCTGAGAGTCGATGACGTGTGCGTGACATAGATTTTATCATCAGACTCGTTTGTGGAGAATTTACATCATAAAGCACCATCAGTGCATCCACCCCACAGGGGAATTTAAAGCAGTCGGACAGGAAAGACCGCTCGGCCTCGAGTCCCAGGGCGCGAGCGCATCATCTAAATAAGCTATAAAACACAAACCTGATGAAACGCATCGAGCGAGCGGTCTGCTGTCAGCAGACTAAAATCAGTGTTTGCAGTTTTCTCAGCAGGGACGGAGACAGAAACAGAGCTAACGAGGATTAGCACAAAAACTTCATGATTTCACTTTGAAATAAATCCCTGCAGGCTGATTTATAATCTGATCTCATCCTGCTGGATTAAACCAAACACAGTGTCACACTCAGGTGTGCCGTCCTCACAGGTTTGATTTAATCTCAGGTGAAACAAACTCTGAGTTGAAACATGTTCAAACTCTTTTTTAAACATTTGTCTCTCACAGAAAACCTGAAAAGTATCATAAACGAGTTTTTAATAACAGAGTCGTGCAGCTTCCTGTCTTTAAGCAGCGAATCAGCAGCTCCTCCTACTTTAAAGAAACTGAAATAAACTGAAGTGACTCACCTTTTTGTAGCCCCCGAGCCGTTTGACCACAGAGTACATGAGGAAGAGGTCGACTGAGGACGGCGGTGAAACATCAGACATGCAAAGGAGACACAAAAACATTTAAACCAGGCAGTGAGGACACAGCGGAGGCAGGATGGTCCTCACTACACAAACGTGGTTTCAACCCCCCCCCACAGATCAAACATGGAGTCCCGATGAAGCTCATCAGTCACACGTTTACCTCTGACACGGCACCCAACCTTTATTCAACACCATTATTAGATTTTATTAAATTTATTATTTTTTTTAATTAATTTTACTGCTGTTTTTGTCTCATCAGATTTTGTATTTACCTAAATCTCCTGGTCTGTTAGTGCCTCTATCCTGTCTGTGCTAGTGCCTGATTTGTACCCTGTTATTGATTTATGTTGACTCTACATGTTACTGTGAAGCACTTTGGTGTGCCTTCGGGTTTTTAAATGTGCTATATAAATAAAATTGTATTGTATTGTACCACAAAACTTTATTTAACACGCGGTCAGAGCATGACTGTCTCTGGAAGGAAGGAAGAGAAGGAAAGAAGGAAGAGAGAAAGGTCATAAAAGAGGGATGAAGGAAAGAAAGAAAAGGAATGTTCTGTAGAGCGCAGAAGAAGCAGCGGTGGCGTGGAGGACTCACTCTTCTTGAAGCCCAGGTTCGGGACTTTGTGGATCGGTGATCCGTGGCGGTCCATGAAGGCGAACAGCTGATCGAGGAACAGCTGCTCCTCGGGGTGAGGGAGCCAGCCGCCGTCACAGCCAACCTCCACACTGCCCATCACGTTCTCCTGAGGGGGAAACACGGCGTGAGATCGTCATCGCATGCCTCAGCACTTCCTGTTATTTTACTCGTCACATTAAAACTGATCTGCGCCTTTATTTTGGCGGTTCGAAACTGAATCTATTAAACGATTTTATTTTCTGCATCGCTGACATGTTCAAGTCGGCAGCACTGCGGCCACTAGATGGCGCTGTGAGAGGCCTCGCAGGTCAAACCTCGGAGCAGTTTAAGGATTATAATCCAGGAGACCTCAGGGACTCGAGCGGACGCCTGATCTTTGGATGTGTTTGTCGCTTCGTGGATCCAAACCCAGCAGTTTAAAATCCTCGTGGTATGCTTTCATATGTGAGGCTCGTGCGGTGCTCTGCCTTTCTTAAATGAACAGCAAACCTGCCTCTGTGTGGGGGCACGAATGCATTCAAAGCACTGACAAAGCGTCTGGGTGCCCATGTACACTGAAACAAAGCAGCTGAAACGGCACGCCCAGACCTGCCTCACAGCAGCCAGAGCTCTGAGCGTCTAATAACTCGGAGATGAGGTTCATGTTTTTACTCCAGTCTCACAGCTCTGCGGCACCAGATCTACTTCCTGAAATGATTTGATTTCGCTTTCAGCACAGTTTGTATTTCAGGAGGATCTGAAACCTGAAGCAGAGCTTTTCGCAAACATGGCGATCTGCGTTTCCTAAAATCACTGAGCAGGACGGCGAAGAGGAGCCTGAACGTGACACTCAGAGATGAGATGATCGCCACACGCACCTTCATCCTCTCGATCCACGACTCCGACTGGCTGGGGTTTGGCGAGTCTTTGCTGTCGCGGCCTCTCCTCTTACGAGGTCGTCCTCGCAGACTGAGAGAAGGACATCCTGCAGGAAAAATAAAGTAAAGCTGTAAACATTTAAAACCACAGACAGACATCTCCGGAGGCCTCCCTGTGTTTGTTTGAGGCGATCTTTGTGAGGCATTTATAAACAAAAAAAATCAGAAAACTAAATAACAGCACATGGCTGAGGTGCAGCGCTCTGCTGTGGGTGGTGGTCTAAAGGGGTCACATGACGGAGGTTATCCAGTCTAAAAAACGGACACTCTGGATTTATTCATTTAGCTACGAGTGCAGGGCGACAGCAGATGAGCTGATTTTACAAAAGTCGAGCAGACAGTACAGAAATGTCAGACACACGAGGAGGCTGGTTTTATCTTCCAGCCTCGGCGATGATTGGCGGTGTGAAAGTGCAGACAGCGTCAGGCGTAACTGCGGCCACGTCTTTAATTCAGCGGATGTTTCTTCATTTTGGATTTAGAGGCGAAACAAGTCAAACAGAATTCCACCGCGGACACAGGTTTTGGCGTTTCGTGTGGTTTAAATGAACATCAGAAGAACGGATTCATAATAAAATGTTTTTGAAAAGATAAAAGATGTGGACAATCGTATGTGTGACCATGTTTCGTTCAGTGTGGTGCTCCCGTTGAGGAGGACATGGAGACGTACGATCCGATCATTAGGGTAAAATTAAAAATGTCTGCATGACAGGCGGAAACAGAGGAAAAAAGGATCAGCTGATCTTCAGCAGGAAGTAGAAGCACCAATGAGCACTCGAGCTGCTTCTTCACCACAGCAGGTCATTTGCCTCCATCTCACCCCGTCCTCCTCCGTCACACCACCCTCTGCATGTCCTCCTTCTCAGAGGTCGTCCCCACTCCCTCCTCAGTGGATAATCTAACAGCTTCCCTTTGGCTGATGGTCAGAAATGCGTAGTGGTTGATTTGAAGCGTGTTCTTCTTCTTCTAGAGCACTGACATGTACAAGTTTATCCAACCTTCAAGTAACCTGAAAACATCTCATTACAGGCTTTTATAACCAGCCTGCAGACACCAGAGAAAAGAGCTCAGGACTCTCCAGCAGGTGGCAGCATTTCGCAGGCAAGCAGGAAGCTCTACTGAGGAAGGAAGTGATGCTTTCAGGTCAAAGGGCTTTCAAAAACCACTTATATGTTTAATATTACACACAAATGTCACCTTTCAGCAGCAGAAAAGATTAAACAGTAACTCAGAAAGTGACGTTTACTCCAGCGTTTTGTTATTTTAATGACTTAAATACATCAGACACACACACACACACACACACACACACAGACCCACCCACAGACCCACACACACACACACACACACAGACAGACCCACACACACAGACAGACAGACACACACACACACACACACACACACACAGACACACACACACACACACCACACACAGACAGACAGACACACACAGACAGACAGACACACACACACACACACACACACACACAGACAGACAGACACACACAGACAGACAGACACACACACACACACACACACAGACACACACACACACACACACACAGACACACACACACACACACAGACACACACACACAGACAGACAGACACACACAGACAGACAGACACACACACACACACACACACACACACACACACACAGACAGACACACACACACAGACAGACACACACACACACACACACACACACACACTCTAATCATCAACATTTGACACTCACTGAACTGCCAGGAGAAGCCGGAGCTGCTCTCCAGCGTCGGGTGGTTGAAGGTGTCCCTGCAGTACATCACTCGGGTGTTGGGCGTCACCTTGATGCCTCCCAGCGCCAGCAGGTGGGGGTCCTGCAGGGCCGACCCCCTTGCTCCGTCCTGGATGCGCCGCTGCAGCGAGCGGAAGCGGCAGTACTGCGGGTAGCTGATGACTTTGATGGCGTGATGCTCGGCCGGGCCGTCTGAGGGGAGGAGACACAGGTGGGGTTATTTTCGTGTCGGTGGCTTTAACTCGTTCGCTCCGTTATGCTCTGCAAACACAGCGTTTCCCACTTTCCGTCAGGCCCCGGATTTGTCTCTGGGCTCTGAACATCTCTGTATACACGACAAACACGAGTATCCCGGTTACTGATTACCACTGTGCAGGCGCCGGTGGTGTTTGCAAACACGAGGCGGCACTTTTGAGATGTTTAATTTGATGTTTCTGTAGCAGTCACCCTCAAATACATCCGATTTGTTTGCGAAACCACTGAAATTACAAAGAAGGTTAAAATCTGCTGCAGGTAGTCGGCAGCATTCATAAACATGCAAACAGCGTCCTGCTTCCTTTCTCAGGACTCTGGATTAAAAACCTCCTTTTCAGTGACCTGATCAGCAGCGCAGCCGACACAGAACAAAAAAAAGAAAGAAAGATAAAGAAGGAGAGCAGCTTCGCTCTCCTCCACAGAAACCAGCTCGTTCTGCAAAAACCCTTTAACCCACTCTGACACACTGATTATGGTTTTATTACACATGTATGCACAGAGATAAACAAGAACCCACCCAGGCTGAGACTCATGGATGAAATCCCATCAGTGGGAAATGTGCCCTCACTTTCCACAGCACAGATATTAAAGTTTCCTCACCTGGCGACAGAATCATGATTCATATTTTGCTTTTTTTGGCTCCATGAAAGTACAGACGTCACCAACGTTACCCTGCTACAGGCTGAGACGCCTGAAATCCTGCTATAAGTCTGCTATAAGAGCATGTGTGTGTGACCTCCCTCAATCCTTTTTTTCTTAAAGAGTAATCTGTTACATTTTCATTTCAGAGCTAATATTCATTTTCTTTTAACCACAAAACTTTCAAGTGTAAGTTTCAAGAAATAAACTGACGATTTCTTCCCTCCCATGAAGGTCACCCGAACCACCGGAGTTTAAATATCAGAGCAGATTTAGGCCACAGTGGATATTAGTGCGTAAGTGTCCCCAGCAAAAGGCGAGGCAACGAGTCCGGGTCCAACCACCCGGTGGGAAGCAGAGCGCACAGCACCCAGCTAAGTATTTAATCAATATTTATCTAAGAACGTCTTTAATAAGCAAAAGATGTGTCTGCATGAACTGGTCACAACATATTCAGTTAAATTTTATTTATACAGCACAAAATCACAATAACAGCTGCCTCAAGGTGCCTTATACTGTGAGGTAAAGACCCTAAAATACTACAAAACCAATTAGACGACCCCTACGAACAGACTATTGGCGACAGTGGGAAGGAAAAACTCCCTTTTAACAGGAAGAAACCTCCAGCATAACCAGGCATTGGCAGCCATCTGTATAACATCACACAGATGATCTTAATAATGATAAAATTACTTATGTTCACAGAAAACAGCAGTGGTCCAAGTGTGGAGCCATGAGGAACTCCTACTGATACAGGAAATACAGAGGAAGAAGATCCAGAATAGAGACCCAAGAGTTTTCAAACTACTGTCAGTCAGGACACAGAAACACATTCAGGTTGCATGAAATCAGTATAAAATGTTTAGATGTCTGTAAAAACATTTATTTGGGGCTAGTTTATAGTTTTATGCCGTCTCTCCGTGTATGTCTTTACTTCTTTTATAGCGGTGGCTAATCAAGGAAATAACCACAGCACTGAATCCATCAGATTAACGATGATTTCAGTGATTCTGTTCTTTTAATGCTGCTTTAGCTGCATCACTGCTGACCTTTCAGAATAAAAGTAGCTCTAACAGGGAGGCTGGAACATGTACAGGAGTGTGACCGGCAGCATTTCCACACCAACAAACTGTTTCACATCTGGAAACATCTGCAGTGAGTCCGAGTTTCTTACTCTCAGTTTTGTCTTTGAGCGGCTCGCTGCTTTTGTCCGTCGTGCCGTTGCTGCAGTCGCCGATCTGTGGAGGTTTGTGCAGGCCGTTGGTCCCGCATGCCACCGCCTTCAGGCTGCTGCTCCAACCTGCCGGCTGCGCACACGACCATCGCACCAGGTCCTCCACCCGCACCACCATCTTCCTGGACACTGCCAGAACTTCATCCTGATCAGACACAAACAGAAAATTCAGCGCTGAAGTAATCGTCTCCTTCTAACCATTTAACACTCGACAGGCCGACATCGAGTCGCTGTACTCTGAAGGCACCAAACCTGGATTGAGCATCACTTTAAAAGCAGAAGGCGAGCGTGAGTAAAACAAACCCCATCAGTTTGATTAAAGTGCTGCTTTAAACATCGCTCTACAGCACCTGTCAAACTATCACCTGCCTATTTGTGTTCAAACATGGAGGCAAACAGAGAGCTGAACGTGTGCAAATAGAAGAAAACGCCTCAACTGGTTTGTCGCTGGAGTCTTGACATTTACGTGAGGACATTAAAAAAAAAAACCCTGGAGAGCGAGGGAGATAAGACGGAGTCGG
Organism: Oreochromis niloticus; assembly: GCF_001858045.2. Taxonomy (NCBI): domain Eukaryota; kingdom Metazoa; phylum Chordata; class Actinopteri; order Cichliformes; family Cichlidae; genus Oreochromis; species Oreochromis niloticus. The sequence goes on along the minus strand of NC_031975.2, from coordinate 30,092,570 downwards.
CTTAAAGATTTAAAGCAGAGAGTTTCTAATAAATGAACCAGTTTGAACTAAAAGGGAGAAACCCTTCAAAATGATTCTCTCCAGTAAAAAAAGATGATTTGATGTTTAAAAAGCTGTTTGAGGCGCTGATTTAACACCGACAGATCCTCGAGGGTCGGCCCTTCACTAAGCTTTCTTAGTTGGTATCATAAGATTTCTGATACCAACTTGTGACAGGCAGCACCGCCTTTCCATCCAGCTGAGATCCACTTTAACGTCTCGTCTTTGTTAGCGCCCGTCTCCATTAAAGTGTCCTTGATATTTTGACACTGCTGAAGTTCTAACCACAGGCCCTCTGGCTCTGCGACAGGTCAGCTTTTCATGTTTGTCTTGACATTTAGAGTTGCTGCTCAGAGACACGTGATGATGTGTAAGTCAAAGTGACGCAACACCTGAAAATGAAAGAGGAAGTTTACTACGGCAGGCAGAAGTCCGTGCACGACTCAGATGTTTTCATGTTTTGGTGAATAACACAGTGCTGGAGCTACATTTAAAGCTTTTCACTGAGTTTATTTAATGTAAAGAGAACAATTATACTTTTGCTTTTGTTGGCATCACTTTGCCTTTGATGACACGGTCACTGATCAGAAACATCCAGTGTGTTTAATGAAAAGCTGAGTTTTCATGTCTTTGTGGGCCAATTATTCACCATCACACATACAAATGCAAACGTTAACCCTTAAAGTTGCCGTTAGATAAAAATTCAGCCCCGTGGTTTATACGAAGGAGCAGAAACTGGTTTTCATAGCAGGCTGTAAACATGTTTATTTCTGCTGAAAATTTGGACGTTTTAAAGTTTGAGTCTGTGAGGACGGACTCACTGCAGGAGCCTCGAGTGAATTTGTTAATCTCAGAGCTCCCAGACTGAGACACCATTAGAATGCTGTTAGAAGCCGACACAATGACCCCACAGCGGCGCGTGCACCAGTGGATGTGAATCTACTCCAGTTAAAGCCTAAAGGGTCTAACTGGCACGCTTGTCCAGTACTATCTGTACAAAAACACACAGCTAAAAGCTACGAAGTTCTAATGTACCATCTACTCTTTCCTGCTCAGTCAGCTGATGTATAAACTCATGATCAGTCTTAGAAACACGCTGGATGTCTGAGCTTCCATTATTTCCATTAAACAGACTCTTTGCATATAATCTTAAACTTGGTTAGAAAGCAACCAGACCTGACCTCATATCTGGTCCTCCTCTGCTCTCATTTGGTTTTTGCCCATCTTTTCATGTCCCTTCAATACATTGAACTTCCTGTACAAACTGTCTGTTTAATGATTCCTTACACGAGTTGTTGCTGTTTTATTGGTTTTACTTTGTTACATTTTTTCTCTGTTTTTGATTCAAAAAAAGGCTTTAAGGGGAATTAATTAAATCCATAATTAATAGACTGTATCAGAAGAATAAGAAAAGTCACCCATGTGCTGCTCTGAGGAGAAATCAGCTGAAGGTGAACTGGAGCTGGGCTGTACTGTCAAGCAATTCCAGTTTGGACCACAGGGTGGCGCTGTGCTCAGTGTAAGCTTTATAAGGTTGTATTTTTAATTAATTTAAAAAAGTTTTAATACAGTGATAAAAACGCTGCTGCACAAACAGTGCACTCACAGGTCTTTCAAAATAAAACAGGGATGAGCTGTGAAGGAGTTTTTAACCTCAAAGCTTCCCTAAACCTAACCTAACCAAGCTACATGTGAAAAAGAAATAAAATGGGTCAAATAATAAACAATGAGCATGGAAAAAAAGTGTAAACATCTGCAGCAGGATCAGAAATCAGCAGCCATCAGGTCACAACACGGGTGGTGCAAAGACCGTGATGAGATCAGCAACTCAGCGAATTAACGCCAACACTCGCCGTGTCCCTGTGGGTTTGAATGAGACACAGAAGCTTAATTAAAAGCAGGCCGTGATGTTATTTTAACCTCAAATCAAACATTAAACGAACGGCACGTTTCTACCGATCTGGCTCTTAGACGTGTTGCACTTTATGCAAATGAGGCCAACTGCAGCTCATTTACATATGAAGTCACTGAAGTTTCACTGAATCAAAGAAGCCCACAAACATCTGAGTCACTGATCGCCCGGTCTGCAGCCGCAGAGGCCTCCTCCCATCCCAGCTCGTCAGCTGTGATCTTGTTGCGTCCTTCAGGCAGAGACAAAAGAGCCCAACCCCCCTCTAAAAAACTCCAGCACCCCTCTCCCTTCCTCCTGGGCTGCAGCCAGGTGAGAGCTGCTGGCAGTCCTGCTGCAGCCAGGTGTGAGCTCATTAGCACCGCAAAGGAGGAGCTCTGCAGGAGTCATGAATAAACAAGACCCTCGACTGAAAAACACGCCGAGCTTCCACATCTGAAATCACTCGTCCTGCAAGGGGAGACGAGAGACTGAGAGGCAGGAATTTATTTTTCATAGTGTAAGAGCCGTGTTACACTTCCTGTTTCCTTATCTAACTCACAACACGTCCTGTCCTGCACCTCAGCTGGTTCAACGAGAACGCCGAGCACACGCTCAGCGGATAAAAGCCACTCTGCTAACGTCAGCTAATCGGCTGCATAGATAATGAACACATGAAGCAGCGTGTAAGCGTCACTCCGGCACTTCTGCCTGCTGCGTCCAACACCACCAACGAGTCCTGAAGACTCACTGAGGCACAAACCGTCAATACCCGGCTCCAAACGCTCCTCAGGTCCCAAAATCAGAAACACAGAGGAACCGCTGAGCTCCAATAAAACCATCATCATCATCATCATCATCATCTCAGTCACGCAGGCCTGGACACTGGTCAGGGACAGGGCTGGGTATCAATTTTGATTTCTATAACTGATTCGATTCAATTCTGACTCAGACAATTTTCACAGATTATAATTCTGATCATTTATCATCACATATCCATATTTTATATCTACATATAAGACGAAGCGGACACTTATCAGACTTCAGAGGTGTCAGCATCACAGCAGATGACTTTGGGTCAAAGTAACCGAGGATAAAACAAGAAAAACATGAAGGAGATAAACTCAAAAAAATTAATTAATAATAAATTTTTAAAAGATTCTGCAGTAGAACAAAAACTGAAGAAAACCTGAATCAACATATAAACATGACCTGATGCTGCTGAAGTGAAGCAAAGTCACAGAGGTTTGATTAGAGACACAGCTGAGAGTTCTGCAATTTGGCATCATTTTAAAAAGTTTCTTTGGTATTGAACAGCAGAAATGAGGCTTTCTTGTTGGAGGTCATTTAAAAAAAAAAAAAAAAAAAAACAGCGGCCGACAGCGCTGTACACAACGGTAGACATAACAAGCAAGTGAATAATGCAGAAAACAGATTTTTATGGTAAACTGGTCCCTGAGTACACTGAGAGAGAGCGAGCTGTGCAGGAAGTGTGATTTTATCCTGGCGGAAGCAAAACTTCTTCAGATGTGAAGTGTAGTTTTGATCTTTTGCTGCTGGTTCAGTGAATCTTTGGTCTGAGAGACGAAAGCTGCAGCATCAGAATCTGTGAGCTGTCGGCTTTCAGCCCTGACGGCGTGAGAAAGCCGACGTCTCACAGATTCTGATGCGTCGGGTCCGTTTTGTGTTCACGGTTACTGTTTTAGCTGTTTGGCGGTTGTTGAAATAGTTTTGTGAGCTTTAACCTGAGATTCTGGCATTTCTGGCAAAATACATTTATAACTAAAAACCGATTCAGGATTGAATGAATCGATTTCGCTTTATTCAAGCTGAAATCGATTTGAATCGGGAAAATCGATTTTTTAAACCCACCCCGAGTTTGGAACCACGTGAAAACCAGCTGCTGAGTGGTTGAGGATGAAACTGGCTGTGATGATGCTGCACTGAAAACCGTTTTCTCACCTTCAAAATAAAAGTTTTCTTTGTGAAACATGTTGGTGGCAGCAGTAAGACAACTTTTACTTTGAAGGCCAACATCCAGTTTATGTTTGCGCTGCACTTCCACAGTTTCAGTGAGAAGTTGGGAGTGTTTGCAGACAAATTGTCGTATTTCATGCAGACTGTGGTGGACCAGAGGAATCACAGACAGGATGTTGGTGCAGATTCGTATCCATACTGTGTTTGACAGCCGGCTGTCGTGTGACCAAGTTTACCATTTTCTGTATGGCTCCAGTAAGACTGGATGTTTAGTAAAAAGGAAACCTACAGAGAGCGGTGACGTTTGGTGGGTTTAAAGGGTTAATGAACTCCGGTTAGGTGCCTACAGAGCTGTGGTTAGGTCAGAGGTCGGCCACCCGTGGCTCTGCAGGCCCTCAGCTGTAGCTCCCACAGGCTTTGTGAGAAAAGAAGAAGTGGTAATGTAATTTTAGGGTTTTTTCCCCTCATATAGTTTTAAAAATGTTGTCATAAATGCAGTTTTGAGCTCACAGCTCCACATGGGGTTTAAATGACAGGAAAACTGAATGCAAAGATGATTTCAGGTGTATTTATTACTGTGAAGGTCTACAAATGACCCACGTGCACTGCAGACACACACACCCAAGCAAAATCTCACAAATCTCACACACTGTCCTGACAAATGAGCAGCTCTAACTGCTCTTTTACAGATTAGAAATTCAGCTTTCTGATTAAACTTAGTGAGTTAAAGTAAAAATCTCTCATTTTAAAAGCAGCCAGTCCCATAAAAAGCTGTTTTCTGCAAACATCTACGTCTACGGTGGAATATCTCCACTGAAAATGTGGAAAATTTGGTTGCAGACAAGTCACAGGATTTACATTTGGGTAATGCATTAGCCTCATTCCCAGAGGTTTCTTTTTATAATGTGGAGGCTGAGCTGCAGCCTGCATGTGAACTGTGTTAATCAAAAACACATCTGACCCTCTCTCTCTCTCTCCTCTGACATCTGCTCGTTTTTTAATCCAGCACTTGTGTATAACTCGTGCCTTCAGACACCAGCACGTTCATTAAGCTGATCATGAAATGCTATCGGGCTGCGGAGAGCAGCGAGCAGATGGAAAATATCGTTAAGGTTTGCTCCTGAATGCTCGTTTGTTTTAGCAGTACAGAAGAAAAAAGTCACATTAAGACTTTTTTATCAGCACGAGGAGACGCCGTCCGAAGGTCAGCCTGCTCAGAGTGTTTGGATTAAAAAGAGAAGGAGGCAGTGTTCCTGTGACAAGGTTATTAATGGATGTTGTTGAAGCCTTTCCCAGATTACACGAGGGGACGCTCACTCTGCAGGAATTACAGTTTCCTTCTCGGCAGTCATGACTCTAATGGCGTCTTCTCCGCAGTAGAAGCTGACGGAGACCAAAGATGGAGATTAAAGGGTAATCATTAGAATATTTAATGAAGCCAATTTTACCTTCATACTACAAATATTTGCAGTTACAGGCCCTCAACATATAAGATGGTGAGGCGTTTATTTTTAATTCATATTTTCCAGCGATTCAGGATGTCTGTCCATGATTTTCAAATTAAAGCTCCTCCAGGACCAGGATGGATGGAAGTCGACTATATTTGAAAGTTATAGCAGAGATTTTCATCACATCTGCGATTCAGCCATCAGTTTTCTATCCTCAGTTATGACCACGAGCTCATGGCCGAAAGAACGAGATGGTGGATGTAAATAGTGGAAATGAGTTTTTCTTTGACGCGCTGCTGGACGCCATAAGCTGGTGTCCACCTCCCGAGAAATGTAACTACACGTCGGGTTGAGGCCGTCTGCAGCTGTTGTGATTGGCCTGTTCAACACCGTCGATTCTTCCTGCGCACTTTCGGCTTTTTTCCACAGCAGTGTTTGAATTTAAGCTTCAGAGCTTAACAATCATCGCCTCAGTGTACGGATTCAACGAGATCCATTCTGACGTGAGGGAACGTACAAAGACGTGGAAAAACCTCAGGGACGTAGCTTGGTTTGGTTACGCTGTAGGCTCTGCAAAGACTCCCTGCAGAGGTCTAAATCACATCGACAGGAGAACTCGAGGTGGTTCGGGTATCTGACTGGGATGTCTTGAGGGCACGTTCAGGGGAGCTGTTCCAGGTGTGCTCCGAGGAGGCCCCGGGAGATTAGATCTCCTGTTCGGGTTGGAAATGACTCAGATGAGCTGTAATAGGTGCAGTGATTCCTGAGATTAGGGACAAAACAGGTTTTAATTTTCTAAAATATATTTTTTGATTTTTCAAAAACATGTTAACATATAATTGTTACACAAAGTTTTGGCTGTCTCACCATGTTTTGGTACAATCTCCCAGGTGTAACATTTTTTAATAATTTATGTTTTTGCTGGAGAAGTGCAAGGTTTTTGTCAACACCGTCAGACACAAAGAAATATATTTTAAATTAAGTTGTTTCAGCTATTCTGACTATTAGCAGCTTCTCTATTCTATTGTTTATGCACATATGTTTTCGAAGTAATTATACCACATTTAAAAGTAAGATTGTTTTGGCTTTTTTATTATTAGAGTTACAGTCATACATATTTTCAGAAGCTTGTATTTAATCTCTATATGAAACAATCATATTTTAGCAGCGTGCAAATGACACATTTATTGAGAAAATTACATATTTTTATTGGAAGATCATGAGGGAGGAAAATATGTGGTTCTCCAAAAGAGAAAAATGAACCAAAACTTCATATTATGGAGTTGACAAGGTGCTGACGGTGGTGACACACTAGTAGAAAACAAGATATTATTTCTTTCTAAATGACCATTAAACCTTAACAACCTTTGTAATATTACAAAGACACATCATGACAATTCTGTTTTTGCACATGTCAAGTTCTACATCTTAATAGTTCACCAGCAAGTAGCTGCCTGCTCCTCCTTGATTCCTAAAGTACTCTGTGGTTGTGTGTTTAGATCCTGCTGGACTTTCTCTCCTTTTGTCTCTCTGTGCTTCCAAAACCTTCTCTTCTGCCTTTTTTCTCTTCCTTTCAGATCACTGATGTCCTTTATTTTTCCCCTCTTTCACTCTGTTTCTCCATCTTTCCCTTTATGAGAAACTCTTTCTTCAACTCGGGCTGGCTGTTAATTTTTTTCTCCTTTTTTCATCATCCCTGTTCCTTCTCTTCCGTTCCTCTACTGACAGGTTCCCCTTTGCTATTCTAGCCTGAAATGTACCATTTTGTAATTACTATAGTTTTTCTGAACCTGATGCTTTTTTACAGATTAAGGATGAATATTCACAGCACAATTATGCATTAAGCAATAGAGATGCTATCCAGCCATTAAGTCTGACGTCATTAGCTGTTTCCAGGTCCAAACTCCGCTGCAGATCCCAAAGTCAAAGGAACTCTGCGGCATCACTGAGAGTTACAAACTGTCTAAATTCTTTCATCTTTAATAAAATGATCAGTGTGGCTGCTCTACCAGGTGTAACATCCAGGCATCCATGAAAACAGGATATATGAAATTTAACAGAGTTATAAGTTAGATTGCTTGTTTCCACCTAAACATGATACACCAGCTCTGCTATCACTTCCAACATAAATGAAGACAGAAAACTAAACAGCAGTGACGTTTGTAGGGTTACTAAAGTTGGGCTAGCTGGTATATAATGATGTGCTACGTGATCACTAGCGACACAGCTATGTTAGCATAACATAAAGACAGTGAAGCTGGAGGATGAACGCTAACTTTTTTCCACTTGATAAAAGTTAACGTGAGGGTTCCCGATGGTTAGGCTGACAGTGATCACTGACTGTTTTTAGGGGCTTGTTCAGATGTAATAGAACAAGACAAAAAGCATTAAAACATTTTAACAGCACAACAGGCTTAATAAACACAGAGTAGTTTAGGCCCAGAAGCAGGATTCATACATCATCACTTAAAGACCAGCTCTCGGGGCAGAGATGGCTCAGTAGATGGAGTGTTCGCCACATGATCGGAAGGTTGGGCGTTCAAATCCAACGAACAGCGGCTATCCTGGATTGGTAGCTGCCCACTGCATCACTGAGTGAATGGGTTAAATGCAGAGGACTAAGCATTTTCCTACAGTTTCAACAATGAGATTCAAGATGAGGAGAATTTGATAATATTTGACACATCTGTGAAGCAGAAATATCAGTGAAATACACAGGAAGTAAAATATCTGAAATATTAATAAAAATAACTTAACATAATTGATGAAGAGCACACTTTTGTGACATTTGTCAACACCATTAGAAAAAGGGTCAACACCGTCAGACAAAAATCCTGATGGTGTTGACAAAACACCCTACTGTCTCTCATAACACATGTTTTTCTGACAGAAGCCATCTTGTTTTTCATCAGATGCTTATGGCTTCTACAATCTACCTAAATGAAGCTCTTTTTACAAAAAAAAAAAAATAAAATCTTGCATTACATCGACTGTGGTGTTGACGCACTATGGTGGTGACACAGAGTTTTATCAGAAAGGTATGCAATAAATGGCATGTGTATCAAACAGGAAGTGGTAAAGGGGTCCTCAGAGTCTAAGCTACCCACAATAACTCCTGATTTTTTTGTACTTTTAAAAAATCTGATGGTGTTGACAAAAACTCTGGACACGATTTTAATCACTTAAAAAAAATATGTAAAAATACATTTTCAATTGCATATTTTGATATTATATAAGGTATTGACTTAAATACTTAGTGACGAGAGCCATGATGTTAATTTTACATTATTTTTAATTTTTTTTCTGTATGTTAATATTATCACACCTGCTTCTGGACAATGGATTTTTAAGGTACGGATAATGTATTGTACCATTTAAAATAAATATATATTTATAAAAAATACAAAATCATACTTTTGTTGTATAAACGTTGCCTTGGTTTGTCTTTTAGGCAGTTGGGTTATCACCTGTATGCATATTTTTAACCACAAAATTGGGTTTTATCTGCCGGACATGTTTTGTCCCTTATCTCAAGAATCACTGGGTGACGAGTGTGAGGGAAGTATTGATATCGATCCAGAGAGAATCAGGGTCAGAAGATGAGTCTCGTATTAAAATGTTGGTAAAAGGAAATTTCTTTTAAAAAGCCACCTGTCACACAAAGTTTACCCAGAATGCACTTTTTACATTTTTCCTTTGGTGAATTATCAGAAATCAGATCAAACAAGCTTCTGTTTCTCTGCATCACTGACTTCAAACTGCTGCTGTTTATTTAAAGCATGATGCTGATCCTCAGACTTTGACTTGGATCAAAGTTGATTTGTTTGCAGTTTTTAGCTGAGTTTAAATGTGTTTTTAAACCTGATGATTACACTGGGATATCTCCTGCATTTCTCAAGTTATCAGGATTCAAACATGAGGTAAAGTTTATACATAATGCTACTTTCATAGACAAGGTCACCAAGGAAAAACAGATAAAACAATAAATCAGACACAGACGCCACAAGGTCAGATACATAGTTACCCAAAGGCTTCAGCACTCCCGTTTAGACCAGTTCTAAACCTCTGAATCCAAAACAATGAATAACTGAGGAAAACTCATCCCAGAGTTTGTGAGCCACCAACTCGAGGGCCCGAAGTCCTCGTGTTTTAAAACTGAAGGGATCGATTAGGCGAGTGGCTCAATAAAAGCTCTGAGATATACTCTGCGCTTTAACTCTTTACCCCCTGAAAGCCTACTAGGAGTAACCCTATGTGAGCTGAGCAGCTTCTGACATATTTCAGGCTGCTAATAGAACCAAACGACCCTTGGAAAAACCTGGAAACTATTCTAATGGTCATCAAACCACAACTACATGGATATACATGCTGAGGGGTCAAAACTCGTCTTCATGGGGGAAAGAGCTGAACGTTAAAATTGACTCTGAAGCCAACATGAAGCCAATGACGAGGCTTTGAAGCTGGAAAGATACAAGATCAGCATTTTTAGGAGAAGCTGAGATTTAAAGATGACGTGTAAATGAGGAACAGCAACAGTCCAAACAAGACAAGATGAACGCATGAACTATTCGCAACAATTCCACCTCAGAAACAAACGTGTCAGTTCAATTCAATTTTATCTATATATATGAATTTATACATCACATGTCCCTCTATAAGCAAGCACTTTGGCGAAAGTGGAAAGGTTTGTAGCTAAAAGGTCAGATGTTCCTAGAAGCTGGTGGAGACCAAAAACTGGCAGTAAAAACTGGGCTAGAGGTCAAATAAATCCATCAGTCTGGTGGGAACCAGACACAGAGATGAAACACATTAAAAATGAGCTAAGGAAGCTGATAAAGACCAAAAACAGATGAGAAACTAAAAGCTGGAGTTGGCAGGAGAGCAGTACTGCAAGTTTAAATCCATAAATAAGAACACGGAGGCTGTTACAGCCTTAAGCATCATCAGTAGCTTCAGGCCGTGGCGGCGGTGTGGTGGCTGCACTTCATATAAATAAACTGACAGGGAGGTGACTCACCTCTCCGTGCTCCCTGGTCCGGCCCTTCGGTGTGTCCTCAGGCAGGAAGTAGAGTCTGGCACTGGCCAGCAGGTGGTGCCGGGTCTGGTCCTCCCACAGTAAGGTCACCTGATGCACACGAAGGACACAACGGTTATTTTTCAATGTTTCTGACTGATTTATTACATTTACAGCCTCCACACAGAAGCATCAGCCTAAAAACCACCGACTGCCTTCGAGCTGAGTCGCTGATACCGAGGCCCTAAATATTAAACAGTCTGTCCACCATCAGCTTTATCAGTTATTACAACAGAGCCTTTGAATTTGAGCCTTTCACACCTCTACTGTGCACCTGAAGATTAAGCCTGCAGGAACTCTTTGTCCCGGCACAGGCGGCAGACAACATTACGCGAGCGTGCACGGAGCTGAAACGCCATGCAGGTTTGGAGGTCAGACGTGATTCTGGGCCAATCTTTCAGGAGAGTTTTTGTTTGGCTTCACTGGGTCATGCAGAGGGAGTCGGACCGAGCACAGCAACACGTGAAGCCCCCGACATGAGTTCAAGTGATTTTTTTACAGCGCAATTACTAAACTGTGTTCTGTGGTGAAAAACAGAAAACATTTATTTAAGACATTTACCTGAACATAAATACTCCTGAAACTGCACACAGTGTTTTCTAAGAAAGAGAAACCAAAAGTTCTTCACATTTTATGAATGACTTCATCACATTTAGACGAGCTGCTTCCTGGATCGATCCTGCAGCCTCCCTGTGGCCTGGTCCTGATTCCCATTTCCCCTCCCAGCATGCAGCTGGTGTGCAGCCAGCTCTGCGTTTGTGCCTCTGCAGAAGCTGCCCTCGTTTCAACAGGTTTCAGATTCACTATTACAAACCATTATTACACTTTAAAGGCTCCTCTGCAGCATTTACAGAATCACAATCAAAGCTTCTTCAGACTGAGTTTTTGCTGAAATGACATAACATACTCAGGCTTTTATTAACAAGCAATAATAAAAATAAACAGTCTGACAATTTTCTTTGTCACATGTGGCGCTCAAAGTAAAGCTTTTCTCTAATACTTCTATTAGAAGCTGGTGGAGACCAAAAACAGAGGAAACGCTGAAACTGGGCGAAGGTTAAACCATGAAAACCAGAAGACAGATTAAAGACGGATTAAAGGCGAGTTTATTTTCTTTTAAGGTGTCGATTGGCCGAGTTGAAACACTGAAGCTTAAGCCACAGAGAAAAATGCTAATGAGCATGTGCAGAAGCTATTGAAAGTTTTGACTGAAGCATTTATCCATCTCTCCTAACCATCAAAGCTGATTGGTTTAATGTGCTGACTTCACTTTGGATTAAGAGCGCGACAGAATGAAAAGTAAGCAGCAGGTTAACGTCACAAAAATAAGAGGAAATACATTTAAAGCTCTGAGCTCCACTGTTCACGAGGGGCTGCCAAACATAAGTGACCTGGCTTAAAGGGGGAGGAGCTCAAACAGCTTGTTTCACACTGGCAGCTTACGGCCCACCTGCCTGTGGAGTGACCGATACAGCCTCAGTATGTAGGAAGCCTTTTACAATCACCTCTCATCCTTCATTAGCTTCCATCAATACCATCAGCCTAAATACAAAGTAATCTCATCACACGAGTGCTCACTGGCTCAGCCCACGACCTAAATTGACTAAATTTAGCCTCGCTGTGGGACTCAATAAAACATGATAGTAGTCTTGATTAGCTCACGTAAGGCAGGAAGCAGGAAGCAGAGCAGGATGGCGACACATCATCAGCGCCAACTCAGCAAAACACTCAGAAAAGGAGTGAAGTTTACATGACATCAGTGATGTCACACACATGCATTATGGGAAGTGTAGGACCTCAGAGGCAGGCACTTTGACCTGGCTGATGTTCTCATCTCAAACTAACATTAGGGGCTGTAGCATCAGTTTCTGTGCTCGTTTAAAGGACCGATGCTCAAAACCCCCAAAACTTCAAACTTTTCACGTTTTTGTTTCAAAGCGAGTTTTAGCTTTTTTCTCCTCCTGTAAGCTCAACACAGAAACAGCTAATATATTCCTGTTTCTGGCTGCTGATTGGCTCTCTGGGGGGCAACAGCGGGACAGCCGCCATCTGTAGTGTTTCGAGTTCTCCCACAGTCTTCATATCTGCTGTCCTTATATGAAGGCTTAGTGGCTACGATGCTAAATGCTAACATTCATATTTATATACACTGGCCATGCCTCAGTGATCCATTCTGCTCAGGTCCAGCTCCTTATTTTTACTTTCAGACTGCAATAGGAAACCGTTTTAGCTCCTCCCCCTTGTTTACAGTCTTCTTCTGCCCCTCGTAACCGCCTCTCAACCGCCTCGGTGAAGCTATCTCACCTCGGCGATGCACACAGGATCCTGCGGTCCACAGCGGATGAAGTAAAACTCGCCGAGTTTCCACAGCTGGACGGGCCCGTCGGGTTGAGCTCGGCTGCTAACCGACTTGTAGAAGGCGTAACTGCCTCGCTGGCAGGAGGGAGCACCCAACCACTGAGAGACAGAAAACAGCAGAGAGAGTTACAGCCTGAACCTCACCCCCACAGGAGTGTTCTGCAGAAACACTGATATCAGGAAAAAATATTACAATCATTTAAATTAATGTAAAAGACACAACAATCGAATAACAGTCAAAGAAAAATCTGCACATTTTTGTTTTTACAGGTAAAAAAAAAAAGAAAAGGTGATTTCACATTTAAAAATGTAAAATATGTTTATGAAAACAAATTTATTGACATATAAGAAAGAAGGAGAAAACATCATGATGATGATGAATGACTGTTTAGCACTTATCAGCCCATCGTTGAGTGTCCCAAAATTCAAACTGAAAATCTTTTGTTTAAAGTTAATCTCCGTCCTCATTTTAATGTCATGTGCATGTTTTTGTATTTCTAGGTGAGAGAATGTGAATGCACAGATTTAACTGGATCGGACCTTCAAACCTGTAATCTGTGTCTCAGTGAGACTTCCTGTAACATCACACTGCACTCAAGTGTTTTAACAAAGAAGTCATTCATAAAAACCAAACAGATCTGAGAAAACTTTATAAAATCAGCTGAATTTTTTCGCTGGACATTAACGTCACTATATTTCATGACTTGCGATGGGTACCGGTGTCCGGTGCCATGATGGCACCGGTTCTGACATAAACGGTAGTAGCCAGACCGAAAAGCAGCGCACATTTCGGTGCTTTATTTTTCCTGAGCCAATTCTAGCCAATCATTTTACGTTTCCGAGGATAGTAGGCGGGGCCAGGTACGTACGTTCTTTTAGAGCAGAGCTACAGATTAAAAACGCCCAAGGCGAAGCGGTCAAAAGTCTGGCTGTACTTCACAGCAAAAGATGCAAACTCAGCAGCCTGCAACAAGTGCTTTAAGCTGATACTGTGATACTGTCAAAGGAGGTAACACCAGGGGCGGATCTAGAAGGGTGGCATGGGGTGGCAAGTGCCACCCTAAAATGATCCCTTGCCACCCCAGTTTTGCATATGACAGTGTTGTTTATTAAAATAAGATAGCATTAACAGTTTGAGCGTAGTTACAGTCAACAGTGAATATAAATGCTAAAACTGAATATATTGCATAGTGTCCCCCCCTCCACCATTAACAAATGGTTCAGCCCATAGCAGGACCGGCTTTTTTCTCGTTTTCAGTAGCAAGCGATGCTTATGATTGTGCCAGAACACATTTTGAACAACACCATGGGAATTTTGGATTTTACACAGGTGGTTGGATGTTACACTCTGGAAATGGAAGGAAGGTGAGTGTTATTAACCCTCTGTGGTTCACGGACACGCTGCACCTCCAAATCACATGACTGATCTAAGCTGACATAGCAACAAGCTGCAGCCACGCTGAGTCTCTGTTTCAGCCCAGATTGAAAATTCGGACTTCAAAGTTTTTAAATTTTAATTACAGGCCAGTAAATCCAGAGTTATAATATATATAAGCCACGCCTTTTTCTAAATACTGTCGTCACGTTTGTGTGTGTGTGTGTGTGTGGGTTTTAAGCGTTTTCTAAGGACAGCGCGAAAACAGTAAAGAAAGGAAAAGAAGCCACCTCTTTCCTATTGGTGGAAAATGCACCATGTCGACCAATTTAAAAAAAAGTCAACGTGGGATTTTGTTGTTTAGGAAGAGGGGAGAGTTTTGGGAGTGACGGTAACGGCAGCGAGACAGAGCGAGCGAGTGAGAGAGAGAGAGTTTTAGATGTGGGAGATTTGTGACGTTTAGTGTGGAGTGTATACTTAGTGTGTTGTGTTGTCTTGTGTAGCTGTTCTGTTGTGTAGTCGTTTTGTTGTGTGTGTCAGTGAGGGCACTAATGAATGTCACTAAGGCACATTTGCAACGTAAACAGTGTCACTAAGTAGAAAACCAGCGGAGTGATACACCTGCTGCTGTCAGGCCTGCAGGTTTGTCCCTGTGCTCTTCTGTCTTTTGGTGGACAAACGTTGTTTTTTTTTACTGGCACACATCATTTGTGGGGCCTCTTATTCCGAAACCATTGTTCTCTCATTTTAGTTTTAGTAATAGTTTTAAATGGTTGTACAAAATGAAAAAAACAGCAGGTGTATTGGCTGCATTTTTAGAGAAATAGTTGTATATGTTTACAAAATGTAGAATTTATATTTGCATTTCAAGTTATAAAAATTTACTCAACGTGTCTGTGGCTTTTTTTACAGTAAAAAAATACTTCTAGGATTTTAAGTTCTTTGTGTGATTTCAGATCAGTAATACTAATGCAGTATGTCAGTGAAAAACAACTAAATTCAGTTGAGCTGAAAAGATACCGGTTGTATTTCAGACCTCAGTGGGTTAATCCAACAAATCATGAAAAATTAGGTTTAAATTTTTGTTCATGACAGTGCAGATTTCTGACATTTTGTGTAATTTAAGCTGTAACAATGTGACTGTTTTCTAACAAAAAACAGTGTGAAACTTAAGTTAGACTTGTGTTTGTAAATGAACCGCCCCATGTTGTGTAGCTTTCTGGATTTTATACTTATTGGGCTACATATTAATTTATTATACAAGCTATACAGTACATAACATCAAAACTCACATGTTTTATGTAACTAAAGTCTGTAATTATGTGGGCTACAGACAATAATTAAGTTATAGACTATAACGTGTATACTTACTGGATTTGAATCATTTTAACCATATGTAACCACCTGCATATGTGTTTGGGGGGAAAAATGGCTTTGATTTTGCCACCCTAAGAAAATTTCTCTAGATCCGCCCCTGGGTAACCCCTCAAATCTGATGAAACACCTGGAGACGCATAGCGTTTTTTTTTTTAAAGCCGAGAAATGCGCCGTGTTTGATAGCTTGCTGCGAGACCTCACGCCGTGCACATCTACTGCGGGTGTGGTGCCTGTTATCGGACCCGGAGTTAGCAACATCCCCCAAAAACCCGAAGAGGAGAGTCCTGGCCCCTAGCCCTGCCAGCGTAGCAGAAATGATGAGGATGACGATGGCAGCAGCAGCCGTTCTCCTCTGCGTGAGTAGCTTCATGTTGTTCGTGTGTAATTAACGTTGAGTACGCTAACCACGTTATTACATTAATGCATGTAAGGTGAACTAGCAAACACCGTCATAGTTACATGCGGCTGTCTTCTTGTTTGATGGCAGATACTCCCTTCACCCTGGCCAAAAAGGCTAAAATGACCAAAGAAAAAGTGGAAAACAGTTAAACATGAGAGGTTTTTGGACCAATTTTGTGTTCTCCATTCTTTAAGCACCGGTTTGAGCACCGTTTAAGCACCGGCACCGTTTCAAAAGTACCGGTTTGGCACCGGTATCGGATAAAACCTAAACGATACCCATCCCTACTTGCGACCTTTGCACAGTAAATATTTTCAGAGTTACAGGACGTTGAAGTGTAACACGTTATCCACTGAAATTTCAGAGCTTAAAAACACATTTAAACTGCAATAAAATCAACTCTACACAAGCTAAAGGTAAAATCTGCTCTGAGCGTCAGCATCACGGGATCTGTCGGAGGAAGCAGTTTAATGTCCGTCTGAAATAAGCTTTGGTGTCCTGGATCTTTGAGCCGCTCAACTGCATTCTGGGTAAAATCTAAAGGTTCACAGCTTCTGTGTGGTTAGAAACCAGGCTCATCTTCCTGCTGTGCAGCCGTCTCTGACGGCCCTGCAGGCCGTGATGCGGCGGGAACACCGTGTTCGGTGTAATAGTTTAACCCATCCAGGAGAATTTCCTCCCATCGGGAACCACAAAGTAACCTGAAGCATGACTCAGCGCTCCGCCCGGCGACGGCTGTGAGGGTAAACCCGACGCTTCAAAGTACACCAACAAACGGCTGACATCATCTGTTATAGCCGCCAAAAACCTCCTGAAACAACTCCAATTTCTCCAGTTTTGTGTCTTATCAAAGCCCTCATAACCAGATCGGCAACAAAGTTCTGGACACACAAAAAAGGCGGCGCGGATCGAACCATTTTAAAAACAACCTCCGAACACGAGCACGTTTTTCTGGCAAGCCTTTAAAGAGCTCGTCATCGCTGACGCAGCTCCTGGCAGGAAAACGAGTCACACGAGCGTGGAGCAACTCCTGCAGGTTAAACTGGGTTAAACAATCACCGAGGCTGCAAACCAGCCCGCATGACACACTGCTGCTCTCCCAGTCCAAAAACAACAGTCTTCAGACCTTATTCCTGTTTTTTTTTTTTTAAATAATTTCAGACCCATAAACACATGAAGCCTCTTTGAAGTCAATAAATGTTGTGACAATTCACTGACCTAATATTAGACTTGCCTGATACCTCAGTGATGGAGTCAAACTCAAAGGAAATGCCTACACAGAGCTCAGAGTCCTCCCCACATTTTCAAGGGCGTGTTTGAGCCATAAACTCTGCACATATCGACACTTCTGACGATGGAGCCGTGCCACCTTTCCCCGCGTGGAAACTCCACTCAGAGACGACACTGTCAACATGTTAAACATCTCTGCGTGAAGGAAGCGTTCAAAGTTTGATTTAAAATGCCAGAAACTCACTGAAACATTAAAAACACACAAACAGCAGCTGGAGCAGCATTTTCCTGCGGTTTTACTTTCTCTTTCACCTGCGGCAGCACGAAGGACACATGTTTAGGAGAAAGCCACCATAAACTCATCTGCTGTAGTTAATCATCCAGCCTCTGTAATGTGCAGGGTTACTCCAAACTGTTCCTGCTAGCGGCTCCAGCCATGTGACCAAGTCATATTCAAAGGTGTGAATCTGATTGGAGCCAAAATAAAAACTCTGAGCTCAACAACTTTTATTAAGTCGAGTTTATGACATCATCACCTGTAGATATGTTGAAGCAGATATGCTTTAACATGAGAGGCTTTGCATGAACCAGTGTGAAATAATCCTTCTTTTGACTTATTTATACTGAGCCTTGGTGCAGAGCCCCAGTTCATGTACCGTCCTGAAAGAAGCCACTTAAGCTTCTGCCTCTCTTTAACCTTCCTGTGGTGTTCGGGTCAAATCTGACTGGCTACCCCTCGTAAAAAGGAGGGGGGCGGGGCCAGAGAACTTCTAAATACTTACAAACACCTAATCTCTGCACTTCCTGTTTTGAAAACTTACAGAAAGAACAAGGGCTCAGTTTCATGCAGTTTTTTTTTTTAGCTTTGTATGATGTCACAGAGACAGGAAATCCCTCATTTGGTCGTCTCAGGATCTCAGCTGTAGAACAACAAAGTCAATTCTGTGTGATAAACATTTTTATTCTGGAAATATTTTGGTAGAAGTGTCTGAGAAAATAGATAAAGTTAAATAAATAAATATATTCTAGATTTTAGACAAGTGTCCTTAGAATATACAGGATGTCACAGCAGGCGCCATTTTAATTTGGGGCAGGAAGCCAGCAGCTGTGGAGGATTTCAGTGACCTTCAACCAACAAAACCAGCACACTGAACTTTCTGTTGGGCTTTAACTGCACACTTAAGTCATCCTTTGTAAAGAAGCGCCGCTCAACAAGGATGCAAATCTTTACCTGACCAATCAGCACGCGTTAGCAGAAACTAACGTTTCATTGGTGAAAGGACAGAAGTGCAGGCTTTACCCAGTTCAGACACATTATCAGTTATATGATATTCATGTGATATAAAAACAGTGTAAGCCATGAAACTTACAGAGGGGATTCTGGACGAACCCGTGACACAGGAAGTCCAGAGACTTCTTGAAGTTTCAGTGGGTAAAGTTTGAACTGTTTACCTCATCTGACAATGCCGGGTGAGAAGCACCTGACCAACACTCAGCAAAGGAGTCTGATAGGAGTCATGTGATTCAGACAAACTCATTTGTGACCAATGACAGTGACGCTGAGTTTCTGAGGACATGCTGAACTTTTCTGTCGGTAAGCTCTGCCATTTTTGCAGCAGTTAGCTGCCGTTAGCCTCTGTTGGTACAACTGCTCTTCTCCTCCACCGAGACGAGCTAGTCGGAAAAGAGAAGCCCTTCACAGCCGCTGTATTCAAATATGGTGGGACAACATGGCGGCTTCCACAAACCTGCTTTAAGTTTATGACAATGCATTTGTTTGTTGAAACATGTAGTCCACACAACTACGTTATTTATGAATAAAATACATCTATTTATTTTTTTTATCTATTAAATAACCTAAAAAAAGACTGATTGCACCTTTAAACTCTTTCACAGTGTTGAAGGGTGGAGCTAATCTAAACGATCACATGGCGAGAGGCGGAGTTCACCGCGGACAGGTCGGCAGTCAGTGACAGCCTGAGATGAACACCTTTGGGAAATCCCCTCGTCTTTGTAAAAATAACACAGTTTGGAGCTGAGTGTTTGGCTCACGGGGATTAAACGTTCACACGCTGACCTCATTATCTGAAACTATAACCATGTTTAATGTGAACATCCACTATTGTTAAAGTCTAAACAGACAGATGGAAAACCTGAGAACGCCACGCCTGCAGTCCTGGCACAATTCATTCTGGATGAGCTGGAAGTTTTTAGAGCGGTCTGATAAGGAATTACAATAGTCCGGCCTGGAAATAACAAATGCACGACTATGTTTCCTGTCTGAGACAGGATGTTTCTAATTTAGACAAAGAAAGCTGAAAACTCCCTGCACATGAAGTCTCTGATTAGTGTGAGAGATTTTCTCCAGGACATCATGACCACGTCTCCTCATTTCTCTTGCCAACCTTCCATGTGTCACTGAATCTTTAATGTCATTAAATATAGATAATGTGATCTAAATGAAGCAGAAATCACCCATCTGTTACAGTACAGTAAGAATCGCACCATTAGCCTCTTAATGTGCATTAATAAGCTGTTAATAAGCATTTAATATACGTCTTACCTCCTACGCGGCCGACCCCTCACCGTTCGTGGGTGTTTACACGACAGGAACAATAAATCGAGCACACCTGGAGCACGTTCATACGTCTGAAAGCCAACACTGTCCCCGCCGCTGGGCAAATAATCCCACAGCTATGATTTCACCGTTTCTGTTTTTGTGTGAGAGACCCAGAGCTGAGACTACAAAACCCAAACACACCTCGGAAACCGAAGGAGGCAACTCCACCAGATCTGTGCCCATCAGGAGGGCCCTGTGCTGCCATTTTGGATCCTGGGCCACAGCTTCAGTCAGCAGACTGTGTGATTATTCCACACCGATAAACCCACAGGAAAAGGAAACGTGCACCAACAACCTCGACTCAATTCAGAACATAAATATTCATATGAAAAAACAAGTTTCCAATCTGCTTTTTGGATTAAAGTTGCTTCAGAGTGTCTCATTCAAAGACGCGTTAGAGCGTTGGACAAAGGAAACTCCAGCTCACGCACTTCTGATCAAAGTTTCAGTTCAGGTTTTAGCTTCAGATCACGTTATTTTTATTAAGATCAGAGAGACGTTTTGCAGAAGTGGGCTTCTGATGTATAAATAACCACACAACTATGTTTATTTTCAAACTATTACTTTCTCCACTGATAAAGTCATCTTTATAAAAACAGTCACACAAGTCTAACTGTTTGATACGAGCCTATAACAAATACATGGTGCTGATATGTAAGATGTTTATTGAATTTATATCCAAAAAAATAAAATATTTTATTCTATTACAGGTCACAATGTAGAAAAGAATAGTTGGCATAACCTTTTATTTCTTTGTCCAACAGAGTGAAGCTGCAATTTACAGATGTCCCCAAACACATCAAAATAAACCTCCCGGTTTCAACAGTTTTCATCTGTTTTTATGTGTTTTTGATAGAAACTGTTCAAAGTTTAAATGATGATCTTTATTGTTTTAAGATCGCATTAACGACATCACAGCATCGTAACCCGCTTTACGGCATCCGCCATTTTGGCTTAACGGGTGAAGCGAGCAGAAGCGGAAAACTTCTGTGACCTTTAACCATCACAAACATCTGCCTCGGCCACACACCTGGATGCTTCTGTTAGCCTTTGCTATGCTTATAACATCTCGTTATCATTGAGCGAGGGTGTGCTGTGGTAAATCCTTAACCGACCAATCAGCACGCGTTAGCAGACGGCTAGTGTTTGATGGGAAAAAAAGCTTCATGGTGAGAAAAAGGATGCGAGTGCTTCTTTAAACTGGACTTTTTGTGTAGAAGTGAGCGGTTATCATTATTATTTTAACTGTTGAGCTCCATTCACTGCTGTTTATTGAGGCCTCACTCATGAGCGCTGTTAGCTGAACTGCAGCTGTTTCTGTTCAGTGGGATTGACAGGAAGTGGGATTAGCACGATGTAGAATAGCTTCCTTGATCGAGCGAATGATTCAGGTCACATGTCACAGAAAACCAAACACACTTACAAAGTAAATTAACATATTTCCATCTTTCAGCATTAGACCAAAGTTTTGTTTTTTAAAGGAATGTTAAAGAGCTCACAGCTGATTTCAGGGCTACATTTATGCAGCATGGGGTTAAACCTGAGGTTTAAGAAGCATTGCGAACGCATCAATGTCAATGAATGACTCAGAAACATGCCTGTGTGTGTTACATGTCCTTAAACGCAGCTCTGCACTACATCTGGTCCCGAAAAACAAATCCAGCATGTCTGAAACACACTGGATAAAGACAGGCGAGACCGAGACGTCTCTAATTATTAGATTTTAAATAACCTGCATCACTTCTGCAGAGGGAGATTTTAGATTGTTTGATGGCTGCAGCTGGAATTTCAGGTGAAGGTCAGCAGCACAGACATGTAACATGTCACAGAACAGACAGCAGATACATGACAAACAAGTATTTTGACGTGCAGAAGGTGACGATGCACACGGTGAAAGATTTGTCCGTTTTGAATGCTGACTGTTTGTTTGAAGGCTGCATTCCTGCCTAATCCCCGAGTCTTCTAGTTCTAAATTAGGCAGCGCCTCGTTAGCGCTCAGCAGCTTCTGTTAGCTACCTTCAGATACAGATACTGGCTCCAAATGAGTCGTGTTAGCTCCTTTAGTCATCATCACTGAAACACAATGATAATTGTAAGTATAGATGTGAGCAGCTTAATATCACAGAACATGGACAAGCACCACTTATGTGAGAATTTGGGGGAATATCTGCTTAAACAGCCCTGCTAAATTGGTATGAACGTCCATTTCCTGCATTAATTGTGATTTATTAGAGGCGTAGCTGCTTTGTATTCTCAGTTTGGGAGATTTCTTTTCTCTATAAACCGACTGCTCATTTCAGCTCTAGTTTGAGCACATTTCTCCTCAGATTAGTGTTGTTTAAAAAAATCAGCACAAAAAAGATCACACAGGAGGGTTCATGAAAGCATGACTGCATTTAAAGATTACTTATATGTTGTTGTGTCCGTCACCAAATCCCCATAAAACAAAAAAAGACCAGATCCAATAACGTATGTGTTTCGCAACACTTTCTGTTTGTGTGCCTCTCGGCACTGCTGGTTCCTGAAGACGTAAATCTTTAAAAACAGCAGGATGATAAAATGAAAGGAAAATGCACGCATGCTGTTTTATGCAGAACGCAGCAGACATGCTGATCTAGATTTTACAGCACTACATGGAAAATACTGCAGCTGTAAAAAAAAAAGAAAAAAAGAAAACAAATGCTGCTGTTTGCTGATACTGAATCCATCATCCAGCCTCCACCGCTCTGTGATCCCCGCTCAGAGCTACAGGCCAGAAAAAAAAGAATATCTACAACAGCTTTGAATGAAACCTAATATGCTCCCCACAGCTGCAGCATGAAAGCTGCAAACGACCTGAAATATTCAGCAAACATTTCTCCCTGACAGAAACAAGGCTGTCAATGCTTCAGATAATAAATAATCTGCAGTTGTTTTTAACAACAAACTGTCAGCATCCTGTATTAAAATGATTTCATATGAGCTTCCTGTTTAAAGCCCCAAAATATTCACGTTACAGCTGCAACAATTATGTGACTGACCCACAGATATATCTATGTGTGTGTGTCTGTGCACAATGTTGACTTTTCATCATTATGGCTGAAATCTGTGCTAAATAACTGTTGGATCAACAGACAGTGACACTGGAATAACAATGAGTCACAGCTGCCCTGATTGTCCATTTATAGCTGACCAGGTGATACCAGTAATTGATTTATAGTTGACTGGGAGATGAGTTTGTATTAGTCGTCATTACGGCACCACATGGACCTCCTCTGTGATTAAATAAGGCAAATATTCAATTATTTCTTATTATTACTCTGAGAAATGCATTTTATATAAAGAATTTTCTGTATATTTTTAAACATTATAAGCAGTGATACATTTTATAGATTCGTGATCGTCACATAGGTCACTATTAGACACTTTTTATATAACTGCCATTATCTGAAGTTCAGCTAATGTAATGTTTCAGCTGAAGGCCTGTTGGGATTTAAACATTGGGTCAATTATAACTGAGGGTTCAGAAAACTACAAAAAATAAAACATCAGTGTAGAAATTCAGAGTTGACTCTATAAAAGTTGCCACTACAACGTTGATTAAACACACTTTCAGCTATTTTTTGCTATGTGGGTGTGGAAATGTGCAGGTTCATGAAAGCCTCAAATTCTCCAATTAAAGCTTATTACTACATTTTTAAAAATATGTAAAACATTCAAGATTGAAAAGAATAAAGTAAATTTTTTATAATTGTACCATTAAATAATTATAACAACTTCCATATTGGCTTCACTTCTCAGATCCACAAGTTAGCTCTATTTTTAGAGATGCTAAAGTCTGTTAGCACTGAAGCTAAGGTTAGCCAACATTAGCCAAATCAGTTTTCTGAAGCCAAAGTGGCGAAAAGTAAAAATGATTTTCATCAGGAGAAAACTATCATCAATTTATCAAGGCAGTGTTCAGTCTTCATGATAAAAATCCAACCCTGAGCTAGCCTTCTTCTGGCTAATGTTAGCAGGCAAGCTAGTGTTAATTAACACCTATTTTTTATGAGCTAAGCTTTATAAAGTCAACAAATTAATATAAACTCCCAGAGCTAATCTAATAACTTAGCTTTTCATTTTATAATTGTTTTTGTATCAACTAACTTTACTAACCATCACCATATTCAGCTAACTGGCTAACTGGGGCAGTTAGCCAGTTAGCATAATATTAATAACAAGGTTTCTGTATTTAATCAATATTTAACAGTATTTAATCTAATACTGAGGTACAGTTAACTTGTCTTTTCAATGTTAAATTACTTCTCTTGATGATCAACTTAATTTTATTTGTT
The DNA here is from genome assembly GCF_001858045.2 of Oreochromis niloticus. Classification (NCBI taxonomy): domain Eukaryota; kingdom Metazoa; phylum Chordata; class Actinopteri; order Cichliformes; family Cichlidae; genus Oreochromis; species Oreochromis niloticus. Next base: position 30,068,468 of record NC_031975.2, on the reverse strand, counting down.
AATACCCTACAAAAACATAATTAAAAAAACATTTAAGCAATAGAAAAAAAAGTTTCTAATGAATTTTCAGTTAATCGTGTAATTTTTCAGTTAACCCTGTGTAGGTAATTACAGTATTACAATACACTTCACATTTTAGCCGAGTCTCTCACTAAATTTGTATTTGTAATATTATATACAAATAAAAGAAGAAGATTACAATAAGCTGGATTAATGAATATTAAGTTAGTAACATCGAAGTATATCAAAGAATCAGTGACTTTCCGAAATAAGTATTATGGAAACATTTGGGAAAATTTTAGGCTGATTAATTATGATCAAAGCACCAAGATCCCCTTTATATCACTGACTAAATATTGAACTGTCATTACAGACAATTGAATAGTAGGATTATATAAACATCTACAGAGATCTTTAAAAAGTGTGATCAATCAACCCTAACAAAACCCCCCCCCCAAAAAAACAAAAAACAAATGCCACCCAACTCTTTAACACAATTATTTGGGACTACTTTTCTGTTGTTAATACTAGAGACTTGTGACTCTTACAGCTGCCATATTTGTTTTTAACATACAGACAGAAAAAGGGAGAAAACACTGAAGTGAATTGGATGTAAAGAACAGTATGAGGCGTATGAGGAAGGCAATAGAAGTGTAAAACCTAACTTTAAATATACTTTGAACATTTGTTTAAAAAAAGCTGGATTACGTAAATATATTAAAAGTCATATACACATACATATATATATATATGTATGTATGTATGTATGTATGTATGTATGTGTGTGTGTGTGTGTGTGTGTGTGTGTGTGTGTGTGTGTGTGTGTGTGTGTGTATATATATATATATATATATATATATATATATATATATATATATATGTGTGTAAAACACCCATATATATATATATATATATATATGTGTAAAACACCCAGCACGCCCCTGCGGGCGGTTTATCCTTCAAGCTCGGGTCCTCTACCAGAGGCCTGGGAGCTTGAGGGTCCTGCGCAGTATCTTAGCTGTTCCCAGTTCGTGTGTGTGTGTGTGTGTGTGTGTGTGTGTGTGTGTGTGTGTGTGTGTGTACACACACACACACACACACACGTATATATACATATATATGTATATATACACATATATACATACACACACATACATATATACATACACATATATATACACATATATACATATATATTTTCTATAAACCTGCAAACAAGTCCCTGAAAAGTATGATAAGAACTTTAAGATGGGAGAAGAAAGAGGAAATTGGTCATTTTTAAAAATAATCTTAAAATATTTGGGACCAAGTTTCTGTTGTGGAGCTAAACTTTGATTCCACCGACTGCTGAAGTCCTGATATGTAAGGGAACAGCAGAGAGCTGCGTGGTTTGGAGTTTTTTCCACATTGCATGAATTGAAATAAATCAGGCAGAGGTCACATTCACCCAGCCTCTTATCCACATAAAAATAAAGAGAGCTCAGTGTATAAGCTCAGGGTGTGGCGGGCCGTGCAGCTGCTCTCCATTTACTCATGATCGAAGATTCACAAAATAAAATCGAGTTCATTTTCTGCTCTTTCCGCAGCACAAACAGCACAGAGGGGAATCTGCTCCCAAACAACAACCAGTTCTTCCTGTTCAGCCTGTAGCCGCTGTGACGTTTCACCTCCTCCTTCCCCCTGAATATTCACAAATTCCCACTCTTGTGTTGATTATCCACAACCCCCACCCTACCCCACCCAGAACGCCCTCCCCCATTTACCCCACCACCACCACCACCGGCAGCCCTCCCCCACCCGCTGCTGCAGCTCTGCAGACCAGCTGCAGCAGGCCCAGGATCAATTTTTAGAAAGATAGGGCAGAAAATATACATATCAGCTACACATGGAGTCAGATAGCAACACTAACAGCACCACAATGTAAAAACAGACACCGGATGATATTTAACTACGTCACTGTGGAGCTCAGCAGACTCATGAAAACACCAAAAACATGAATCAGCCTCTCAGAGTTTTATATTAGCAGTGTTCTTCTGCTGCAGCTGAAGACAGCACAAGGTCGCCGCTGCTGAATGTCAGAAAAACTCAGCTATAGGAACTGAAATTACAGAACCGCAGGAGATTAAATAAAACACAGCGTCTCCGTGGAAACATTGCAACATACGAGAATAAAACACATTTAAGATCACTGGAGACGAATACTGCACAATTACAGCAGCAGCGTGGCCCCACAGGACAATTATTAAAACACTACAGGGGAAAAAATAAACCATCAGATATTCAGACAGTCACAGAAGCACGGCTTTAAAGTCCAAATGAAGAATGAAGTTTTAATGTTAAATTAGTCATTAAGGAACGTAAAGTTACTCCAGAGTGACGTGGGAACATTACTGACATCAACAAGCCTCAAAGCTGCAATAAAACCGATGTGTTTATAAAAAGATACTAATTAAAGATGGAAACATTAGATTTAGATGAAAATCACCCCAGAAGAAGCCACAACAACCAGATTTTCTCCGTCCTAGTAAAGATGTAACAGTTTCAGCTTTAAGGAGGTTCATTCAGGAACGTAACAACATTATCTCAGTAACACACACACTTCTGTAAAGCACTCATTTAATACAGTCTCATGACTGCTATAAATATGCATTTTTATCCTGTAATAATAACATACAACTAGAAATATGCTACATACATATGTTTGAGCCTTTAAAAGTTTGATCTAAAATCCTAAATAACAATGTTTGGGGTTTATTCATAATGATGAAAACACTATTATGAGTTTAAATACTGAAGAGTCAACGCTACTTCTTAATTACACTTTCAAAAAATTTCAATAACAAAAAGAAAAACAAAATTATTGCAATTATTGCATGTCAAAAAAGTAAGATTCTTGTGTTATACACTCTTAGTGCTGGTGTTCATAGCTGGTATGTGTGTGTATTAGTGAAATCACATTCATACAAAAATACACGAAATTAAAATAAAATGGAGTCAAAGGCAGCATCAGCAACTACAGGGAGATTCAACTATAGCATAACTACAAACATGATAAACATATGATACTGAACTTTAAAAAAAGTAAGTTTAGCTGAAACTGTATTTAATTATTATCATTATAATGTAATAAACACCAGATTCATATCAAAGTGTTAAGGCAGGTTTAGATTTGTAGCTGAGCACCAAACCTACGACTCCATCCACCGCGGGCACGTTCGGTTAGTGCGCTCACGCTACGCTCGTTTACTTTAATCATTCAATGTTTTTATTTTAACAGAAACTGTCATTTTTCCCATCTTCCTGCTGGGAACAACGTGGGGATAAGAAAGGGTTGGGTGAGCATCATCATGTCATCGGACACTTTATGAAGGAACCTGCTCTATATATCTATAAATCATCATTAATGTCACAATATATGTTTATATGACTTTAATTTATATTCATTTTACATGTTTATATTGTTCAAACACGTCACAACTTTGTTATGTTATTACAGTGAGTATGGTAAATTTGTAGGTCTCCATTCATAGGTTTCTGTGACACTGACGGTCAGACTTAAACGTGTTGACAGTTAATAGGTTCAATTATCAGGTGAAAAACAATTTCACAAATTTATTTATGTTGCAAAAAAGAACTAGAGCCATTCTTAGATATTGCGATAATATCATTACTGCGATTTTTGTAAAAGCACCGACTGAAATATTACAACCTAAATATTAGACACATGAGTGTCTTAAGCACAGTATAAAGCACCATATTGACGAGAGAACGAGATGACGTTGAAGAAAATGCAGAATCAAGATTAATATTCAACATATTCAAGATGGCAGAAAGAGAGCGTGTTACCATAAAATGTTTCCAAACGCTGTGCAGACTGTTAAAGACAGACGTAAACTGTTCAAGCAGAGCAACAAACCAGGTTAAGGAGATATAAAAATAAAGTGGGTTAAGTACGCCGTGAAGTCTGACACAAATATCCAGAATATGAGCAGAAAATCATGGAGGAACTGATTGTGAGCAATGACTGAAATGACGACCTGGTAGATTTTTCCATCCCATTAAATCCCGGAGTAACGGGAATCTCTTTGGCATGAAAATAGTCCGTTTCATAATAGTTGAGCTCTTTTTCACAAAGTTTCTGAACATTTAAGTAAACAAATTTCAGCCAACATCGGTAAATGATGGGTCAGTATCGGCCCATCAGTGAGGAAGAGCTGGGATGTGTCATCTCATGATTTTCAGTCATTAATATTTACATTAAATTATTGTACTTCCTCATCGGTTTGCTCACTATCGCATATTTATTTTAGTTTTTTTTTTTTTTTTTTTCTTGGATTATAACAAAAGTTTATGGATCTTTTGTATCTTCTGTATGAAAGACAAGCTTTTAAAAACAAACCCATCGAAGCCACAGATCCACGGTGAGTGTTATTGTTAAATACTGACCTCAATTCTGGTTTTTCCCGTAAAGAAACGTATGCTGTACATTATAAATACATTATAAATATTATGGAAATACTACTGTAATATCATAAAATTAATTGAATAATTTGGTCAGTCATTGATAGATTATTGGCTAATAACTGACCCAAAATTTACACTACAGGACTAATAAACAGCTACGAGTAGGAACAGCTAGCGTGATATGCATTTAGTGCTAACGACTTTAATATCAGTCACATATTCAACAAATATGAGAGTTATAGTTTGGAAAAAGATACAAGATAAACGATCATTCCCAGGAATAAAGATCTGACACGTTAAAGGTTTTAATACACTTTTACAAACACAATAATCAGCTGGGTTTTTTTTATACATTATACATGTATATAAAAGTGTAATAAAAAGTGATAGTTGAGCCTAATTAAACCTCAAATATTACCTTTAATATATAATAAGACTGGAGCAAATATCAGTAAATATTCACATCTGAGAAGCTGGAGCCAAACTTATTTTGTATTTTTTCTTTAAGGAAAATAAAAAAAATCTGGATTAATTTATCAAAAATCATATTTTTTGAAAGCTCAGCTGAAAAATTGTCAATGTGTTTAGTCAGGAAATGAAAAATGAACTTACCTTCCTTTATTATAGTCCTCTAACTAATCAATGAATCATCAGTATTGTTGGCAGATCAATAAGAAAACAGTAGAAATATTAAAGCAGATTAAAACAACCACAAGATGAGGGCAAAAATTGTGGATTTTTTCCATGAACAAATGCTGATGTGTTGATGAAATATTGGTATCAGTTTGTTTGGTCAATCGATTAAACAGATTATTTGTGGAGATCAATCCTTTTCTAGCTATTCGAGCAGGAAAATTAAAAACATAAAGAGTAATAGGATCAGAATGACTGCTCACCGAACACTCAAAGAGCTGGGATTATATTTTTGCTTAGTGATTGTTAAATGAGTCGTTAAAATTGCTGCTTTTTCACTCCTCTGTTGTTGACTAATCAATTAACCCTGAGGGTGTAGCTGTCTGTAGATATAAGAGCCGAAAAAAAAACAAGAACAAATACCACTGAGCTCAAATTTCAACAAGCCAGAAACGAAAATGTGGATGATTCTTGGTAAGAAGTTACACAATAATGAGAAACAGGACTGGGTTATCTTCTGTCCATACACTACTCCATTCATCCCTGAAACTTTATTTTCTTAATAGACAAAGAGAAAAATAAAGGAACAGGAAGACAAGAAAGTAAGAAATTTAGTTCAAGCTGCAGAAAAACAAGCCCATCAACTAATCCTACGACTACCACGTTAATCCCTGGAATCGTAGATATGTGCAGGTATGGGCAGGAAAAAACAAAAGTACAGCAAGCTAAGACATAACCACAAATCATCTCACGCTGACACAGGAGGAGAAACTTTCTCTTTAAAACCATACACGGGCAAAACTCAACAGCAACACTGCTGATTATTTGTGGCCCAAATGATCTGAGACGTCTCAGAGTTTCTACACGTGTGAGCAGGAAAACCAAAAATATTCTATTCAGCTCAAATCAGACGAACTGAAAAACAAACTTTTGGTAATTTGATGGTCATCAAAATTTTTATTTTAGTCAATCAGTGGCGCTATGTGGAGACTGAATAAGGAGAACTGAAAGTAACATAAATGTGATTAAGCTGGAAATAAGAGGATTTTCTTGTTTAAGTAGTGCTAAAGTCAAATTTATGCACAGATTTCATTTTTTATTGAGAAAATTTACTTTTCAGCTCCACGTCCACAAAATTCAACCTTAAGAACAACCAAATCATTTTCTGATAATCTACTAACCATAAATCCACTCACTGTTAGCAACACAGCTGCAGGTATTTGAACCAAAAGATTTGCTATATTATAAATATAGTATACCAGTAATCATTCAGCACCCTATATTCAGATATTTTGAGAAATAAAACTCATTTTTAAGTAAACATGTAACCTTACTCAACAGAAAATCGCCCTGCTGTGCTGATTTATTATCTGAGGACCAACTGATTCATCAACACACTGTTAGTTTAACGTTGGATAATCATTTTAGATATTAAAATGTGCCTGAGTAGAGATAGTAAGTTGTATTTTTGTTATCTACGTATTTATTACTCAGGTTATTACTGAAGCGTATGAGAAACGTACATTTTGACCTTAAAGATCTCCATCATATTTGTTTGATTCGTGTTCAGCTGCTAATCTATGAACCAACTGACTCACTCAGCAATTTAGTTTAAAAGATTTAAATTGCAGAAGCAGAAAAACAGAAATCCAACAAAGTAACAACTTTTCTCTTTAGCTCACGTTTCGCACACAGCTGCCCCACACTGACACATCAATATCAGCACCAGCGCTCGTTCACTTCCTTCCATGATCTAAATCAATTAATCTCAAATGTCTTCACTTTTATACACTTTTAAATACATAAAGAAATTCTATTTACTCACATGAGCTGAAGCTAAAGGCTGGGTTGGTTAAGTTCTGAGTAATTGTTCATCAAAATGTTTGAGGCTCTCTTAATCAATGAATCCATGAAATGATAACTTTATATTGGAAATCTGAGTAAAGTGAACACAGCACAGTAATATAAACCACGTCTTTTCTGTTGAATTTATCAGTGAGATCCTTTTTTTACATGTAGGAACAGAAAAATTGACTTTTTTGTGTCACATTTAACAAAAGAAAACTAGCAGAAAAATCACCTTTAAACTGGTTTCGGAGTATTTTTCTATTAATCACCTGACCATGTCATTTAAGATCTTTGTAAGCAAAGATACATTCGCTGTTCAGCTCACACTTAACAAACTGAAGATCAATCGATATCGACAGCAGCGGCGATTAATTTCCTCCAATAAGATAATCTGTAAACTTTTATGCTGCTCGTATCTGATCAAACCCACACTTCAATCAAGAAACACAAGAACGTAACATAAAAATGTTTGCAGGTAATTTGTGTGATCAATAACCAACCGATCAGTGATCTTCAGTCAGACAGTTACACTCGCCTGACAAAGTTCAAACATAAACATCACCTTGAAATTAGTTTCAGATTCATTTTTTATTAATATGTAAACTCAGCTGAATACTCATTAACCATGAAGGTAAGATCTTTGTAAGTATGAAGGCAGGAACAGACACACATCAGACTTTCTGAAGGAATTTGGAGTAATGGGAACACAAAGAGCTGTAACAGACAAACTAGTTTATAGGTATGTTTTATGGGTTCATTGTCTAACCAATCAATCACCGACATGCAGGCATTTGAGTAGGAGAACTCATTTAAACAAACAAACACAACAATCGCCTTTAAATTAGTTTCAAACTCATTTTCTTATCAATTTATCCTCCGACTCTAATTACAAGCAGGAAAAGGACTCAAACTAAGTCAGTATTTAGTCCTGCAGAACCAGTTTCAGCCCCAGAATTAGTTGCATACATGTATTTAAGTTAATTACAGTGAGAATATATGATAAATACCAGCATGAAGTGAGCTTTCTGTGTCATAAACATGCCATTATCCAGTGTAGCCCAGTCTACCAGTATCTTTTTCCTTTTTTCCCCGTGGCCCTGGGGGAGGGCTGAAGCAGTGCTCCAGCCTACCACAGGCAGGAAAATAAGAGGCACATAATATAATCTGAGCTGTGAGAGGCAGCCCTCTGTCTAAAATGCACGCACACACACACACACACACACACACAGGAATTTAAGATGGAAACCCTTAATCTGCACCATGCCTGCGTCAGTTCTCGTGATATTTCTGACAATAATGCAGTGAGATTTTCTTTCTAACACTGTTTTCAACCCAGGAAGGAAGAGAAATTAAAAACGTCTCCTGCTTTGCACATAAATAAATAAATAAACTAAATAAAGCGAGCAGTATTGACCTTGGGTATATCCTGTTATTCAAAAGCTCACAAGTTCAGCACTAAAGGAAAAACTCTCAGTGTTGCAGTAAATTAATATTTAAACAGAGACATTGTAAAAATATACAAGCAGCACTGGAATATTAAATATCCCCCACATCCACGCAGCGCCACACATGGAGGATTTCAGTCCAAATAAATGACTTTTATTTCTTATAAAGCCCACGCTGCCCTCGCTGTGTGTCCTCTGGCGTGTTTCCTGCTCGCTCGATTTTTATTTTATTTTGATTTTTTTATTTTGCACTTGAAATAGCCTTAACAAAAAAACAAAAAAACAAAAAAAAACAAAACAATTCTACATTTCATTTCCCCCTTCACGCAAACACACAATAATAAGATTCCTCCTTAAAACTGTGCCAATTACAGCGGAGACAAAATGTCGGGGAGGATTTGATCATAATATCAATATGCTTCCTATTAAAAGCAACACTGCTCCACCTAGTCCTGAAAAATATTTCTAATCTCTAATATCACGTCGGGCTGGGAATTAATTCTCATAAAAATGGAGAACATGTCGATGGTAGCTCGGCTGCTTTTTCTTTGGGGCTGGAAAAAAAAGGAGGGTAAAAGTTTCCTGATATTTTCAGGTCAAGAATTTAATATTATTTGGAGCTAATGTGCTTCTTGTTAGTGTGGGTGGGGGTTGGTAGCCGGAGGAAGAAACTGTCGACACGACACACAAAGAAATTAATCATTAACACGGAGAAAATATCAGAAATATTAAACTGGAATTTAACGGCTGGGTAGGATAGGAAACGAGGCGACAGCTCGGTGTCACAGCCCATTGTTTCCCCCCACGAAAAATACAAATATCACCGATTTATTTGGAGCCAGAAAAAAGTTGAGCCTGGCTGAATAAAGTTGTAATTGCAGTCAGAGCAACTCTCCGTGCCTGGGTTTGGCTGATATGAGAAAACACTCAATACGACATGGCCAAAGTAAATGAAATAAAACCCAGAATTCAGGCTTCAATCCGCGCCGACGCTAGCTTAAAATATTCTCCACGTCAACAGGTCAAAAAACGGCCGGCCACCAGCGACATAAACGGCTTTATTTGGAAATTACATCGGCTTTACCTGTATTGCATTGTGCTCCATTGCAGTCCTGCATTCCCCTCTCTGAGGCCCTTCTCCGGTTACGCCGCCGGGACTCGCCGACACACAAACAAACGCACCAGAGGAAGAATAAAAAAAAAAATAAAAAAAAATAAACCTTTTTTTTTTTTTTTTTTTTGGACAGGATCTAGGTGTGGCCAAAGTTTGCCACAGAGTACAACTTAATGTTAAAGTCACACTCAGCGCGGAGTTGGAGCATCTTTAGCTTCAGAAACGTGACGTATTTCCGACCGACACGGAACACGAGGGCGGGGTTTACACACGGCAGTTTAAACCAGGAGTCACACGGTTATTATTTTATTTTACTCTTTACTTCATTCCTTTTCAAACAGTTTAACCGCAGCGGCTCCTTTTAGTGAATTTAAAAAAGTAATAATATCGACATGAAGGATGTTTATACAACATATAACTACATTAGGTTATTAAAGGAAGCTAATTATAAAGCAATAACTAAAATTATAGCTGTGGCAATCAATAAATTAAAAAATAAAAACAGTTCACTGAAATAAAAGTAGAAACAATAGTATGAAAAAATATCTTAGACAACTTTATGTACTTGAAAAAAAGGAAAGAAGCAGGAGATGTATTCAGTCTTTGTCTCTTTGGGTTGATTTAAATCTTTACCCTGATAAATACCCGCTATATCAGGGTTGTCAAACATAAGGGCCAGGGGCCAGAATCAGTCCAGCAAACACTCGTACTTAGACATTCATACTATACCAACGTTATTAAGTAATATATAAACAAGTAAATGACATAACTTTTTCTGATTTTGCCAGCTGCTATAGAAATATCTGATTTTTACACCGTCTCCACAGTTTAAAAAATGGATAAACGAAACTTCTTATTTTACACATTTATTATAATTTAAACCCACAGAGTCGTGCTGACAGATTCCCTTCATGCATTTCTTTATCATGTACAAAGACTGAGACATACTGTTGATATTACGCCTTTTTCCCAGCTAAAGCTCTTTAACACCAACATAAATGAAGTTTCACTGCTCCAGTCCACGTAAGATCAAAGTTTTTATAATAAAAAATAATAGTAAAACAAATGCTCAACTAATGAAAAACTAAACTGAGCAGCAGTTGGCTCGTGGAACATTTGGGTCCAGAAACAAAAGCAACAGGGAAAAAAAATTGTCTTTTTATATTTTATTTCTGGTCCTGAAGGAATTTCCCAACTATGTTTTTTTGCGGTACATCTTATCTTATGTTAAACCACGTGACTAAAAACATGAAACAAGCCTTTTTTGTTGATGGTACATGTGTGTACCAAATGTCACACATGCAGGTGAAACACAGCCCGGGGCTGCTTTATAAAAAAATATTGTAGGTACTGCTTTTATGTGCACAAGCCCCTCGCCTCAAAAAAATGTCAAAATTTTTCAGGTTTTCTCCACCTGCAACAACATTTCTTCAAACATTTCTGTATAAATTTTACCTCCTGACTAACATATATTTATTACACAGAGACTCAAAGTAACAATCAGTCAGAAATTAAAAGAGAGAATTATTCTTTATCAAATCTTCCAAACAAAACCAAATAAAAAAGCCACGTAGCTATCCTGCTCTTTTTCTTTTCTTTACTTCTTATCCAAGAGACTTCTTCAGTTCTCCAACCAAAAGGTGAAGAGTCCCAAGTATTTAAATCCTAGTGGGGGTTGTCCCCTTTGGAGCTGGTCGTTGACCCACTATTAATCATGCATGTCATGAGCAAAGGTGTGAAGGGGACAACCCCCAGTAGGGTTTGCAGACTCTCCACCTTCTGGAGAAGCATCTCAGAAAAAGTCCAGCTCTTATGAATATCATGATGTGGATAACTGAGAACCTACACAGACTCTTAGTATCATGTTTTTATGTTTTTTGTTGCAGTTTTGAAATTATAGAACTAAAATAAGGAAAACTGCTGACTTTTGAGTTTTTCTTTCCTTTTTTTTACTAAGGAGGCGGGATTCTGAAGTGGAAGGGAATATGTATATTAGCGTGTCTAGGGCTACAACACCTTCATTATAGTTTCATAATATCCAACAAAAACATGGCATTATTGTAAAGAACTGGAAGGTTAAGGTACCAAATAACCATGGAAGGCCTCTGCAGTGAAAGACTCATTCCTCTTTTTTTGTTTCGGTCACAAACTCCTTAAAATGTCTTTCAGATTTTTTCAGTCCAGTCCTGTACCTGACCATTTTGAGCATTTGTGTCCAAATACAACAGACAACTTAGCAAAGAACCAGTTTTAAATGGTATCTGCAGGCACTTTTTTTAGTAGCAGCTTTTAACAAAAACACATTCGTTCCTTTTTTTTTTTCAGTCCAATCTATGAAAAATACCAAAGATAACACAGTTTGACATAAAACAGCATTTTTGCACCACCAAGCTGATTCCCAAAGAACTATTAGCTGAAGACTTGGCACATCTCAGCCTGCTGTGCAGTCTGTTATTTAGAATTTGAGGAATCTGAACAAGTGGAGGACAAAAGAAGAAGTGGCCTGAAAAAAACTATGTACAGCAGATAAACATTGTCTGAAAGTCAAGTCCTTAAAAACCCAAAAAACAAGATCTGAGAGACCATGTGGACCTTCAGCGGGTCTCAGTGCGGTTGTCAAGGAGCCATCGTTAAGGAAGGGAAACAGGTTTTCAGCTCATACATCGTCTCTCCATGTATGTTTCAGTAATTTCACATTTTCTGGAAAAATGTAAAGAAATTAGGGGTGGCTCAAGACTTTTGCACAGCATCGCAACTCCACAACTATAAGGCCCCTAAGAATAACGCTGAGTGTGTGGATAGTTCATCAGTATCACTGTGACTGTTTAGAGTGTGAGGTCATTCAGAACCTCCCCGACTACATCTGAGCTGAAACTAACCCTATACCAGAAAGTTCATCGATTAGAGGTTTTAGTAAAGACACGGGTAGATCCACGCTCCACTTTTTGCCTCTTCACTCGAATCTGACTGCAAAATATGACTGCAAGAGGCTTTATGGACATATGCAACTTTTTCTAACGACCGCTACATGATCAGATCCTACCATTGTGCACAAATATAACAAAAATATGCAACAATTTGGCCTCCAGATGGACTTTAATGATGGGGGTTGGGATCATGTGTTGAACTTCCAGAAAGTTATGCAGGATGTGCAACCATAAAACAAATGAGTCAAACTTTCCTGCTCAGACTTGCACAGAGTTCATTTGTCGTCAGCATTTAGAAGCCTGATGTGTTTTTGGGACACTTATTACGTAATGTTTTCACATGTCATCCTTTCATTTCTTTGTGATCCAGAATCTAAAAGAAAGAAGGCGATTCCTCCAGCTAATCAGAATCAGAATCAGAATCAGAATCGTGTTTATTGGCCAAGTATATGTGCAGACAAATACAAGGAATTTGGTTCCGGTAGATGGTGGCTATCAAGCACAGCAATGTAAAACACACACACACACACACACACACGTCTATATATACATTACACATGCATACACATACATACACAAAGCTGTGTAAACCAACTATAAATAACTAAACTTATGTACATAAAATACAGAAATGAAATGAGGTGGAATGAATACTACAAAATGTACATAAGGTGCAGTTGCAGTCTGGCAGTGGGGAGCAGTGTGACAGGTCAACTGTTTAGAAGGGAGATGGCGAGGGGAAAGAAACTGTTCCTGTGTCGGGTGGTCCTGGTCTGCAGGCTTCTGTACCGTCTGCCAGAGGGCAGCAGATCAAAAAGTCTGTGTCCAGGGTGTGAGGGGTCTGTGATGATTTTCCCTGCCCGTTTCCTGGTTCTTGAGAGGTACAGATCCTGGATGGAGGGCAGGGGGGCGCCGATGATCCTTTCTGCTGCCCGTACAGTCCGCTGCAGTCTGCACCTGTCCTGTTTAGTGGCTGCACCATACCAGACTGTGATGGAGGAGCACAGGACAGACTCAATGACTGCAGTGTAGAACTGGGTCAGCAGCTCCTGTGGAAGACTGTACTTCCCCAGTTGTCTCAGGAAGTACATCCTCTGCTGGGTCTTTTTGAGGATGGAGTTGATGTTGGTCTCCCACTTCAGGTCCTGGGAGATGGTGGTACCCAGGAACTTGAAGATCTTCACAGTCGACACAGGGCTGTCTGACATGATGAGGGGGGGCAGAGTTGGGGGATGTCTCCTGAAGTCCACTGTCATCTCTACAGTTTTAAGAGTGTTCAGCTCCAGATTGTGCTGACTGCACCAGAGTACCAGCCGCTCAACTTCCTGCCGGTATGCAGACTCATCACCATCCTGAATGAGGCCAATGACGGTGGTGTCATCTGCAAACTTTAGGAGTTTAAAGTGTTAAAGTGACACAAGTCTGGAATTAAAGGGTTTAATAAAGTCTTCATTCAGCCTGCAGTCACTTTATTAGTAATAACTGTGAACGTATATTTGAAAGAGACGAGGTTGGATCAGAGCAACATTTACAATTAACTTTTCAACAGGATACTGTCGGTTATTTAAGGGTAGAACTTGAGTAAAAGATCAGGACTTTTATGTTATTTATGACAGAGTCTATGCAGAGTTGAACCAAAGGGGAAACTCTTAAAACAGACCAGAGAAATAAAAAACAAGCGTTTATTTAGGAAAACCCAAAAAGCTGAGAGGTCACCCAAAGACAAGACAACAGACCTGAGGATGGTGGGACTTTCTAAACCCCTGAGGTAATCAGGTAAACAGCCAAGGCAAAGAGACAGGTGAAGACAGTCAAGACAATCACAAAACTCAAAGCGAGACAACTAAACACAGAGACACAGGCAGGAACAATCCACTCAAACGAAAAGTCTTCACCAGCAAACAAAAAACACACTGATGAGTAAAGAAATCAAAAGTACAGCGACACTGAACAGTGACAGAAACTCAAATACAACAGCTGAGACTCCAGAGACTGAAAATGAAAAAGAGGAATCCAAAAAACCCAACAGGACTCTGAAAGGAACGAGAAATCAGATCTATTTAAATTTAAAACCTCTAAAACAGCAAACAGTGTGTGGTGGTTTGGTGCTGTGTGGAGTGGGTGTCTGGGTGGAGGCTTGGTGGTCCAATACCCGAGCCACTAATCTGGTTTTAGGGACTTTGTGTCCCTATTTTTTAATGAAATGAGCCGCCGCTTTTATGCAATTCTTTTTCTTTACAGCGATTGTGATTTATTTTACTGCTCAGGTGTGTTTATTATTTCTGACAGTTATTTATTTCACAATTATTTATGGAATAAGAAAGTCTTTGTTTGTAGTGACAACATTAAGGAAATGATACTGGTTATGACTTTGTTATGTTCATTACTGTAACATTTTATAATCATTTAAACACGTTATAATCAGCGAGCTGAAGGATCTTGGATGGTTCTTGTTTCGACAGGCAGATGTTTTCTGGATTGTGCGTCTTCTTGTCATGTTGGTCGTGTGTGTGATGACGTTGCTTCCTTTGTGTGTCTGTTGGTCTTGTTTTGAAAGAGATTTCTTCAAAGTGTGGATTCAAATTCAAGAATCTGAACAGATTAAATAAATATACAAAACTTAACATTTTCTTTATATGCACACAGATTTTTTATCATTATTTTTCTCCAGGAAATGTCTGCAGTGAGCTAACCATGAGTTGCAGCCGTCGGTTGATATTCGAAGCTCTCCGTCTCCTTTTCAGCAGGTAAAAATACTTGTCAGGGTTTAAATATGGCGACCGACTCTGACTCCTGAGTACACAGTGTCTACATTTCCAAGTTTAAAAATAGAGCCAAGGCAGGAATATTGAGCATCTTTCAATAACAAGGCAAAGTATTTACATGTAAGGAAGCATAACAAGCATGATAAGCAAATATAAGCAATATTCATGCAGACAGGTAAACTTTAATCATATTCACAGCAGGGCTCAGCAGAAATAAAATGACAATCTCAAAACCTGATGAGGAGCAAAGACAGCAGGACTATAAATACACTCAGAGCTAATTAGGAAACAAATGCAGGTGAACGTAATGAGGATGGAGCCGAGGATCAAAAAGGAGAGCAAGGAACCACAAAGGGGCACACAACAGAGGTTGTGAGGAGGGTTACCAAAATAAAACAGGAAGGAAGCAGAACAACGCCAAAAACCTGAAGTCCAAAAAAACTGCAGTTCTTCTGACGGCCACTGGAGGCTCCAATGAAGGATGGAGTAAAGCACTAAAGTAGTGCTGTCACAGAATTTTTTTTATTTTTAACTTCAATTTAAATCTTTAAAATCAGCAGAAAGCTAAAACTGGAACTGAATCTGCTGTCCCAGCCTCTTCTGTAACTGATAAGATGACAACTTCCAGAAGGCTGTTTGCCACACATGATTTACAGCTCCATAGAGCCCCATTCATTCTGCACTGACTCAAGAGCGCCCCCTGCAGGAACAAAGAGGGATTTTTGTCCTCCCCTGTCATTTCCAACCATGGTTTCAGTCATTTGACATCAAAATTTTAGGTGGGGCAGCCAATCAAATTTCTGGTGTGCAGTGCCCCCGCACCCCCACCCCCAGGCCCTCTGTTCTTTAGCTGCAGCCCTGGTTGATCCTTGGATCTGAGTGTTGTTCAGTGTTTTTGCAGATAAGAGGTTAAAATCTAAACAGTTTCTGATTAGATCAGCAGCAGACCCTCAGAACAGGGCCTGAAATCACCCAGCATCTCATTAACCAGCCAAAGAAGTTTCTGTTGAACTTTTTAAAGGAGTTTTTTCTTCCCACTGTTGCCAAAGTGCTTGCTCATATAGGGTCATATGACTGTTGGGGTTTTCTCTACATTGTTGCAGGGTCTTTATCTTGCAATATAAAGCGCATTGAGGCAACTGTTGTTGTGATTTGGTGCTATAGAAAATAAAATTGAATTGAGTTGAAGTCTTCAAAAAACAGGAACTGTGTCACAAAATCCACAAAATCCAAACTTTAGGAGTTAAAACACGTGAAACAGCCCTGCAGACTCAGTCCCCATCACTCCAATATTTCATCTGCTTTTGAGCACGTGCACATGACGTGCTCACTCCTGCCTCTCTGGTGGTGATTTGAATGCACGCTGCAGTTACCAGCTGCGTCCAGCAGTGGGAGGAAGCACGTGGTGAACCTGACTCACCATGGGGCCAGAGCAGGAAGTGCATGTGGTAGCAGGCCTGGACTGCAGAGCTCAGTCTGCACATGTGAGGCTTTGAGCTCATCTGTGAGGATTCGTGGAAACAAAAGCAGCTTTTATTCATGTTTTCCCTCCGCTCGCTGTGAGACACGCTGAACTACAGGCCAGCGAGCGCTCTGTGGGCAGTGGGTACATACTCAGCGTTTAAGGAAGGTTTCTCAGTGAAGTGACCCTGAAGAGCTGGCTGAGTGCTAAAAAAGGTGCTTCAGAGCTTCCTTTATTACCTGTTTTATTAGCAGAGGATGAAACCACTTTAAAACCAATCAGAGGACTTTTAAATAAATCCTTAAAGTCCTGCAACAGTGTCACCGCTTTGACGATGTCAGCAAATATTAAATATCCAAATACTGAGTGTTAATTATGAGCAGAGATGGGCAGTAACGCGTTTTACTGTAATCCGATTACTTTTTTCAAGTAACGAGTAAAGTAAGGGATTACTATTGCAAAAAAGGTAACTAGATTACTGTTACTTTCCCGTAGGAACGCTGCGTTACTGCGTTACTAAAACCGTGAGTTTTTTGTGAGAACGTCTCATGACAGTGACGTAAGCGAGTGCGACATTCATGACAACAGCTGTGTGCAGATCAACAATGGATAATATATCGAGTGCGGAGAGAGTATGAGCGTGCAGCGTTTAAAGTGTGGAAGTACTGACCTTACTTTGAGTTTGAGTCTGTAAAAAGTGACAAAAACATTAGTGTCCGCTGTGCGTGGGAAGAAAACTTCTTTTTACAGCGAAACCCCCCGTAACTTCTGAGTAAGCAGCGAGTGCGCTACCAGGGAGTGGGAAATTCACAGAGAAACACGCGGATTCTTCCACTGACGGCTGCGGCACACCTGCACCAGGGTAAACATCCGCCTGCTATACAGGTGAAAATAGAGCAACAGGACCGCTGAGTCTTTGATTTTATTTATTTTCTGCTGTGTTTTACTTGCATCTATTTGAAAGAGTGAGTGTAAACACAAAAAAATATTTTATTTTCTGTGCTGGAATGTGCAGAAAATAGGTTTAAATGTTAAACAAATTTCTTCCAGTCAGAGAATGTTGCATATAATTTAATTTTTGCTTGATGCATAAAGTTAAAAGATTAAAACTAATAAAACAAGTTTTAAAAAGAGACGTTTCCATTTGATTACATTTTGTATGATGAATTATGCAGAAAAAGTAGAACTGGGCTGAAAGATCTATCGCTTTATCACCTATTCAGGTTGCAAATCATGTTTTTAAAAAGTAACTAAGTAATTAATTACTTTTGAAAATAAGTAATCAGTAAAGTGGCAGGATTACTTTTTTTAATCAGTAATTAGTTACTGAATACTTTTTTCAAGTAACTTGACCAACACTGATTATGAGTAAATCTGCACTTCCACCTTTAAAACATCCTTTTTATTTAAGCCCACTGAAGAAGAGTCGAGCTCCTCAGCAGCAGCTTTATCACCTCACACGTCATCAGAAAAGTTTAATTTGAGTGAACAAAACTCACTGCTGCGTGCAGGAAATGTATTGCAGTGTTTGCTATTATCCATATACACACACAACAACAGCCGCCCTCGCTCAGTTGTTGGCATTTGCTCTTTCTCAGATCTCTGCTCTGTGTGCGCTCAACTCTCTGTACACTGTTATAACTGTGCCACAAAACCAACCAATCACAGACTTGGATGCAAAAATTCTGACTGGCTGTTTTGGTCTCCAATCAGCTCACTGGCTACTGCATTTCAGAAACACGGTCCAGAATGTAGCTAAACCCATTTTCGGTTAGTGTGTTAATTTATTTTAAAATATATAATTTTTTAAGACCATTGTTAGTTTTAATCCAGTTTAAACCACTCCACTGCATCAGAACAGAGGCACAAAAATAACACCATACAGTTCTTGTACCTGACCATTTTGAAGCATTCAAGCACTAAAAAGACACCAAACTCATGGTTAGCTCACAGCGTTGTGTCTGCATGTAACAAACATAAAATAAGATAAAATAGGAATTTTGCACCAACAAGGTGATTCTCAAAGAGCTATTACCTAAAAACTTGATATATCTCAGCTGGGTGTGCAGCGTGTTTTTAAAAACAGCAGATGAAAGTGTCTGAACGGCCTTCAGAAAAAAAGAAAAGCTAAAGCAAGTGTCTTTACTGGAGTAACTGACATATAATCCTTTTAATAATGAGAGGGGGAGCAGCAGAAACAGGTGGAAACCTCTGCTGGGGTGTCTCAAACATCAAACTGAAATACTGAATGATTTTTCTCTCTGATAGATTTTTTGCTTCTTTCGTTCGCAGCAGTGTTTTAGTGTTTGTGAGTGCACGTTTACGGAGGTTCGTTCAAACAACACCATCAGAACTCATGGAGAAAATGATCTGAGACGATCTTTCTGCTGACATCAACAACGTCCACCATCTCTTTACTTAAGCAGTCTGTGCACTGTGGCGTTTCCTCACATATTCTCTTTTCATCATGATGTTACTTCATTGAGGTCAAAG
This sequence comes from Oreochromis niloticus, assembly GCF_001858045.2. Lineage (NCBI taxonomy): Eukaryota > Metazoa > Chordata > Actinopteri > Cichliformes > Cichlidae > Oreochromis > Oreochromis niloticus. The sequence goes on along the minus strand of NC_031975.2, from coordinate 30,049,317 downwards.
GTCACTGATTTCACCTGTTCAGTCATGCCTACCAGTTTTCCAGCCTCTTATTTGTCAGATAAGCGTTAGCACAGCGAGGCTTCTTCTCAGTAGTTTCCTTCTCACCTGCTTATTTGTCATCAGCACCACAGCATCAGTAATGAAAACACACAGGCTCCATTCTGATTGGACGGTTTAACATTTTTATTTTTTCACTGGCTTTAGTGCATATTGTGCTGCAGCTCTTCTTCTGCGGTTCTTTGTACATAAACTCTTTATTTCCCATTTTAAAAAAGAAAAAAAACAGCAGGAGGATTTTTGGCACCTTAAAAAACACATTTCACAAACGTCCTTCTCTTCCTCTTTTCTGCATCAGACTGAAGCATCTGTTATCTTTTACTTGGACACAAACAGATCACTGCTGTTCAGGATGACTGGAAATCTCACCAAGCAGCAAATGGTGCATTTCCCTGATAATTCTTAGTCTTTTGTTTTTTATTTATTGAGATTGAGGAAATTAAAAAAGCCAAATTATTTATTCCACTCTTTCTTGCCTTGTACCACCATATGTGCTGACATCTGTCACAGATTTATGTTAATAAAAGATAATCTTAAAATCTTGACGTTTCTCAGGGAAGCTCTGAATTGTTCCCGTTCCTTTAGCCCGTTTTTCATCAACATCATTTACACACATTAAGGTTTGTAAACTGTCCATTTTTTAAACTTTTAAATATCCTGTTATATAATCAGAACATCAGCTTTCAGTGGTTATTATCATTATTTAACATTACTGAGTTATACTCACAGTGACACACTGAGGAAAACACTGTCTTTAACCAGCAAAAGTAGGATCTGGGCCCCTCTGCCCCCCCAGAGTATCCGCCCCTTGCTGCAGTGATATAACAACACTATTTTCGGGGGAGGGGCAACTTATTTTTAGGGAGTGTTGCCACCACAAATACCCCCTGAAGCTATGCCCCTTATTAATAAATACGTTTTTATAGGATCAAAATCTACATAGCGACCTATAAAATGACTTTAAATCGTCTCCTTTTGACACATTGGTTACTTAGTGAGTCTTGTGCAAGTTTTTGTACTTTAAATATTCTGATCAACACATTTTCTACTTCTTTTCTAATAAAATCTCAACATAATAAAATACCAGAGGAATCCCTCCACCTCTCTTTACATTATATGAACAGTTGCAGTTGCACTGAGGCATAGATTGGTCAAAAATACATTATTGACCCTCTTCCTCCTCCTCCTCTTCATCATTGTCCTCACCGTCACTCTCCTCTAGCAGTCGGGACTGGTGAGCCAGCCTCTGCGCCACAGCCGTTACCATGGCAGCACCCTTCCCGCTGCCGTCCTCCGAGACGAGGAAGGTGATGTCACACTGAGGGGCGAGCAGGCGCACCGCCTTCTGGAGCTTACTGCTGAAGCTGGAAAAGGAAGGAAAGAGACGGGGAGGTGTTTAAAGAAGAGAACTGCCAGATTTCACCGTTTAATGAGTTGCAAAAAAACAAGAAATGGTTTTCTCTAATCTACACAAGGTCAAAATTATACCTTCAGACTCAAATCTATGCATACACCCACTACAATGTGGTACTACAGTGTCTTTTAAGTCAACAAGGCCAAGTCCTATTCATTTGTTATTAGTTTTTTTTTAGCTTTTGTCTCGCGTCAGTTATATCGTCAGTTATATCGTTATCGCAAATTTTCAAATATATATCGTGATAAATATTTTTGGCCATATTGCCCTGCCCTAATCTTCAGGAACAACCCAACAACTACCAAATTGCCGAAGCACCAGCGTCACTGTCCACAGTGAGGTCAGTTTTATACGTCCATCAACTGAAAGGGTGTCAACCAAGAAAGAAGGTCCTCCTTCTCACTTGGTTGAAATTTGCAGCGTCCCACATGGACAAGCGCTTTATAATACAGCCCGGGAGTACGGGTATCATTCCCCCGTAATTAAATGGAATTCTATTTTAAATTACAATTTCATTATATATACCTATAGATATTTAAAGGTAGACATACACAATGTAAATTACTTACATACTACATATATTTACTCAAACGCATCAAAACTGTTTAGGGGATGAACAAAGCAGGCTAACATTAAGCTTGTGGAATGGCCTTCCCAAAGCCCTGACCCCAACTCTATTGAAAATATGGACTATGCTTAAAAGCCGGGTCTGTGCCAGGAAACCAACCAGTTTAAATGAACTCTATCAAAACTGGCAAGAAAAGTGATCAAATATTCAACCAGAGTTATGACAAAGGCTTGTTGATGGCTACTAAAAGTGTCTGGTCAAAGTGCAACCTGCTAAAGAAGACATATCCTAGTATTAATGGGAGTGTATGAATGTATCTGAGCCTGAATGTACAGAATAGTGCACTCAGTTCTTGTTTTTAAAGTCATTAAAATTGTACTCGGTACAATCTTTCCACCCCGGAAAACAAACAGTTCAATTAATATTTAAGTATGCTTATTAGAAAAGTCTGGTTATTTAATATCAGCAAACTAAGTGAAGTTTGGTTAAATGTTGTCTTTGCTCTGATCACCAAATGCCTCTTACGTGGGGTGTTTTCTGTACACTGTCCCGTCCACCCCGACAGTGGTCTTCAGATGGTCCAGTTTGCGGTTGTTACGGATGCGGTTGACGAGGGTTGCCAGGGCGGCAGCACAGAGACGGGCCGAGCGTGAGGAGATAGTGTCGCAGACCAGGCGCACCACACAGGCGTCGACTGGATCCCAATCCAGACCCAACTCAGTCAGAATCTTCTTGGCGTTCTCCAAACCGCTGTCCGGCCTGAAGACCAGACAAAGTGGTTAGATAATGAAGACCAGGAGAGACTGTTGGAAACAATGAAAAAGCAAAAGACTCACTCCTCAATCTCAGAGATAAACTTGGTCTCAAACTGTCCTGGGGTCCCCAGTGTCTCCGATATCTGTCCTTTAAACAGCAGCTTGTCCTTGGTGATCTTCACCAGCACCAGTCGAACAATTTCTCCCAAATACATACCGCTGATCATCTTCTCAAAGCTACAGGAGAACGCACATAATCAGGACAGAAACTCTCACAAACATTAGCTATCAGTTTCTAACTTCTGCTGTGGCCAAAAATTATTGTATAGAAGTTGTATCGAAGACTCATCTGAAGCTGATCACATGAACGGGGGAGGTGTTATGATTCTGAATAGTTGTGATACATACATGTGCACGCCGGGGTTGATGGAGGTCTTGTCCACCTCCACGTCGAACTCAGTCAGGATGTCATCCAAGGATCCGTCATCCCCAAAGCCGCCCCACTCCGTGTTGATGCACATCCGTCCATCCTCGCCCTCAATACGCTTCACATTCTTCATTTCCTCCATGTAGCAGGCGTTGGTTCCCGTACCTGCAGGACAATGTTTTTTAGATTAAACCGCGAAGCATTTAGCAGCTTAACAGAGTCAAAATCATAATAAAAGGGAATTATTTGCTATTCCAAATTGACCCCAAAATGTCATAAAATTAAAATATAATTTTTTGATATTTTAAAATCTAAAAATTAAAATATAGGTCTTGGAGGAAGTCCCCCAGATATAGCAATGAATGTCTGGCCCAAATATGGCAAATATGTACACTTATGGGCCACACCGTTCTGTGACTCCTTCACCTATGGGAAGATGTCAATTGTCATTCAGACTACATCTGGCTCAGACAGCAGCTGCTGCATCTGTGCAAAAAACATTGTAGCTACTGTGACGCCATTCTCTGTTGTTCAAGTAAATTTCGGGGCTTGTCCGGGATTCTGAGCCAAGCAGCATCATAACCAAAGCACAAATCATACTTTAATATCACATATTTCTGGGTCTAAAACTTGCTACTACAGTACTACAAATAACAGGTACTTTATAATACTATAAAGTAGATGCGTGAACAGTAGCTTTTAATGTAAGCCTGGTATTTATTTTTTTCTTTAGGGACCATCATTTAGATAATTTTGTCCTCAGTGAGACTCAAAAATGGTGAATGAGAAGAAAAACCTTGTCAGGAAACTTTACTGAGGTCAAAGAGTGAAGGGGTCAAAGGGCCATCTTTTCAATGACTTTTATCCAATTTGCCTTCTTCATAAAAACAAAGACATCTCCCCCTGCTGGTGATTAGAAGGACTGCAATTCTATTTTTAAAACCCAAAGGCTGAGTCCATCTTGTATAAAAAGTAACACTTTCATGTTTTCATGTTCGTGTACTTCTTGCCTTCTTGTGACTGCGGCTCTTTAGGGGTCATTTTTTTTCTGCTTTGCGTCTCTTTGTGGTTGTTTTGTGTCTCTATATAGCTGCTTTTATGTCTTTGTTGTGGATGTTTTATCCATTCAGTATTTTATCTATGACCTCAATAAACCGACTACTCATCATCTTGTCAGTGTGTTCGGGGGGTGTAGGCAAACACAGCTCAGTCAGACAGATGTGAGGTTTATCTGAAGACCGTCCCACTCTATTTATAAAGCACAACAGCATGGCTGATTAAAGTGCTGTACAATAACGGCAAACATAAAAGACAAACACAGACAAAGACATCCCTGAGTTCTTTACTTATTGAAATTATGGTTACCAATGATCATGCCGATCTCACAGCTCTGGTCCCTGTAGCCGCAGCTCATCATCGTTCCCACTGTGTCGTTCACCATGGCAACCGAGCCGATATCATAGTCCTGCAGAGAAGAAAACAGGCAGACAGGTGCATTTATATCTCGCCTATTCATAATCTGTATGCCAAATAACCTGCCTACACAGAGCGAGAAAGTGCCACGGTGCTTTTAATCTGCGCCTCAGCAGCATTCACAGAGAAATGAAGTGGGAAGAATTACTCGCTGTGCTAAACCGATTCAAATACGAGGCCCACAAACAATTTAACATAACATTTTCTGTCAGCACATCAGCACGTGGTGCTACTGTCTTTATCCCTACAGTTAAGTCCGCGTCTTTTTAGACAATGACAGATTTTTTTGTAGCTTTGCTTCTGCAGTCGTGGCTGGTATACGAGCTGCAGTTATTCTGGTGCTCGAGTGAGTTAGCATCGACTGAAACAGCAATGAGACACACACAAGTCTGCTCTGCACTGTATGCAGTGTCACCGAGTGTGTGTGTATAAAGAAACATTGTGCTGAAGGGTAAAACACTAAAACGCTGTAGCTGGAAGATCGGCTCTGCAGGCCAGAGCTGAAACACATGAATGTGATTTCTGGTGTTTTTGGACCGACCCCTCTCCTGTGAATGGCCTCTTTCAGTAACTGGACCACGTCTTTCCCCTCTACCCCGGAGCAGTTGAAGCCTTTGGTCCAGCGGATCAGGATGCTCTGTGCAGAAAAACACAATTTCCACAATCTATCAGTGACATCGGTGTGAACGTGAGGACTGACACTGAGTTCACCTCGGAAAGAAAATCTGCTTTCAGGAGTGTTTGGACTGTAGGAGGAGGCAAGGAAACCAACGAGGAGAGTCTGGGGTCTCTAAGGGTCGCCATTCTTGGATCTCTGTGGTAGTTTTTTTAGGTTTTGTCTCTTTGTTGATGTTTTCTGCACTTTTGTGATAGTTTTCTGTCTCTGTGATTATTTTTGATCATTTTCTTTTCCTTCTAAAAACTCCTCTAAACCACCTTTAAAACTATGATCAGCCTAACCAGCTATAGACTAGACTGCTGACATCTCCTCAAAGAGCCGAAACACACAGGTGTCACTGTTGTGTATTTACACTGTGTGTGTGTGTGTGAGACCTTGTCGATTTCCAGCTGTTCACAGGGGAAGGAGAAGGTGAAGCCCAGAGGAAGAGTTTTACCCTTCAGGTTCTGAGACTCGAGGAAATCTCCGAGACAGGTGGCGATGTGGTCGAACAGCTGCACAGAGACAGATGTGAATTTTGGGGATTCGCACTTTTCCGTTTGCTTTGTTTTCCCTCAGTGTGTATTTGTGTCACCTGTTCTCCGGTTCCCAGCATCATTTCCTGCGGGATGGCGCAGATCTGACTGTCCATCTTCAGAACCTTCTGCGCCTCCTCCTCCACACGGACGTGAAGCACACGGAAGTTCGTTCCTCCCAGATCCAACGCCAGGAAGTCGCCTTTCTCTGCCGACCGCATGATGAAGATTTAGTTACAGGAAGCCATCCTTAAAATGTGATTATAGCTTTTATAATTATAATACCGCTCTTTTATTTCCCTGCACAGGTCTCTGACACTCTAAACTGGAGGAAGTTGTGATTTACTCGGAGCGTTTTTATCATTGCTGCAGTGCCGATGCAGACATGCTATCAGACCCTGTTCACCTCCCGGCCACCAGCCGTTTGACCTGCGAATCACTGAAAACCCTCCCATAGCCATTTAAGCTTCAACCGCGTAGATCCACCACATCAGCAGCTAGCTGTCCAGGGTTCTTCTACTGTAGCCACGTTGAGACGACTGAAGCCTTAAACATTCATTTTTGCATTGATACAAAAACCCAATCACAGCATGTGCCTGTGGGGAGTCAACTGTGTCCCAGTGTGCACATAAAACACAAATATGTAGGACTGCTTTTTTTTTATCTGCACAATATCTAAAATTAGAAATATCCTGTCTCAGAGTGATGCTGAAAAACTAGTTCATGCATTTATTACTTCTAGGCTGGACAACTGTAACCCTTTATTATCAGGATAATAGTTCCTATAAAGCCTCCAAACGCAGCAGCAGGCGTACAAACAGGAACTGTAAGATATCATCGTTCTCTCATACTGGCTTCTCTTCACTGGCTCCCTGTTAAATAGAGACTGAATTTAAAGTCATTCTCCTCACATGAAAAGTCACAAATGTCTTAATTTTAAGAGAAACAGTCACAGAGCTTAATCATTAGGACACATCTGGACTGTAGCTCCAGGCCTCACGTGGTGTGAGCATGTGTAGAAAGCAGCCGGAGGGTAAACCACACAGTTCTGTTTTTTATGAGAAGATTCAAAGTTTGACTTTTATCTGAAAATGTCCTTACCCGTGCCATCAGGCGTGGCCCTGACGAAGGTGGGCAGCATCTTGACGGGCGCCTTGTGGTGAGAGTGTTTCCCCAAACCTCGGAGCAGATCCTTCCTGAGCCGAGCCGAAACCTCCTGCAGCATCTCCGGGGACAGCTGGAAAAGCTGCAGGTACTTCTCCACCTGCAGAGGGAGGCCGTGTCACGTGAACAGCATAAAGACATAAAAGTGTTCAGGGTGTCAACACCGCCCACACGTCGGTGCCCTCGAGAGAAACCCAAACGAGGCAACTGTGTCGTTTAACCACAAGATGGCGACATTTCCTCAAAATCTGCAGAAGAACACACACCCGACTGTTTAAAGCAGCGTTCCTAAAAGACTGAAACAATCCCAATAATCATTACACTAAAAAAACTAAAAGGGCTGAACGGACTTCAAATACTTCTGAGTACCAGGAGCGCTGCACAGAACAATTTTTAACCAGTATGTCTGATTAAAAATACAAAGTACCATTACTGGTTAGCAGAATACTCTGCAGAGAAAAGCACCGGCCCCGGTGCAGAGGACGAGTAACAGGCATCGGTTCTGCCTCCTGCAGCTACTCTGGGAGACGCCGAGGTGTTCTCAAACAGCAGAGAGGCAGAAGCTGCAGTGCGTCTTAATCTGCTCTGAGATCTCCTCCCTGCTGGACATGCCCGAAACACCTCACCAAGGAGGGGTTCAGGTCTGAGTCAGACTCCGGAGGAGGAGTACTCTACTGTAATGATCGAGCTCCTCACCCTCTCTAAAGGACGCCCAGCTCTTCAGAGGAAGCTTCAGCTGCTCGGGTCTTGTAGTGACCTCCTTCACTACCTGCAGCGTGTGGTGAGGCTGAGACTGTACACTCAGCGCTCACATTTAAAACTCATAAAATACAAAACAACATTTAAACACTTCTGCAGATACTTTCAGTACATCTGTATGACGAGCTCAAACCCACAGGTGAGCCTGAAAATCAATATTTACTCATTTCTGATCAAATGTTGTGATTTAGTTGCTGCTCTGTGAATCCGTCTGTGCTCGAGTTTTGTCTCTAACAGCGTCAGGCGGGAGGAAGTCAGCGTGACACGGACGAGTAAACGAGATAGCAAAGGCTGTAACTGCGCTCAGCCACACAGTGGACAGGTTGTAGACTCACGGAGAGAGCCATAAACTGGCTTTACAGCCAAAGAAGAAGAAATGAATGTCCTTAATGCGTCTTTTAAACAGCTGAAAACAGAAACTCTGAGTCAGATTTGATTTTGTTATCTGTGATGCTGCTGACTCTAGCCACGGCCACATTCTTAGGTCGATATAAAATCAATAAATAAAATTAAAAACATTTGAACAGCTCAACTCTTTTTATTTTTTTTTATCTGATGAACCAAAGAGTTGTGTTTTTCCAGTCAAGGCTGTCGTCGGAAATCGAGCCTCTCGTGTCCAAATATAACCTGGAAACAGTCACACGTGCTTTCATGACGCCTCCGTTTCTGCACGGAACCCTGCTCGCCTACAACTGCGCAAAGCGCAGCTGCTTGGTTTTTATCTGACGCAGGCAGAGAGCTCATCGCTGCCATTCATCTATGAATCGAAGTCCTTCTATTTGTTTGATGTCTTTAACCTTTGTGTCTGGTTTTCATTCTCTCCGGATCATCTGATTTGTTCCAAAGATGCGACACAAACTCCGAGCTGATCGCGTTTAGCACGTTTGAAAACAGGCCTTCCACCCAAGGTCAAAACTCGAACTCTAACGTTACTCTGTGCTCCCTCGTTGTTTAACGTGCACGGCTCTGTTGTGTCTCTGTGCTGCACTTTGGTCGCCCTGTTCTTGTTTCCAACAGTGCGTTATAAATAAAACGCTGCAGTTTAAATATTTTTGATGAACTTACACATAACTGATGATTATTATTCACTGACCCGTCGCACTGTAACAGGATCTGTGGCATTTCATCTCTTGTGAAACTTGAAAGTTGGCACAGTTTGAAGCTGATTTCACAAGATATTCTTAAATTAAACTGAGTAACTTCTGGAGAAGTTGCACAGGGATTGTTGCTTCTGCCGGACGTTGTCTGTTGAAATCAGAAGACCCAAAGTTTAAATTCTAAAACCAACCGAAAGCTTTTACTTTGAAAATTTGAAGGATTTCTCAGAACCATGATTCAATTCAATTCAGTTTTATTTGTACAACAACAGTCACCTCGGGGCACTTTATATTGTAAGGTGCACTTTGGTGACAGCGGGAAGGAAAAACTCCCTTTTAACAGGAAGAAACCTCCGGCAGAACCAGGCTCAGGGAGGGGCGGAAAACATGACTGAAAAGAAGAGAAGAGAGCCAGAGATTAACAACAAATAATAATTAAATGCAGACTGGTATATAGAAGAAACACTCAGTGCATTATGGGAAGCCTAAAGGAGCGGCCTGTTGGGGTGATATGGTGCCACGAAGTCTTTAAGATAAGATAGAGAGAAGAGGAAGACCTCCGGGAAGATTCGTGGGTGTAGTAAAGAACAGGGTGAGATGGAGGAGGTTGGTGCTGTAAAGGAAAGAAGTTGGAATAAACTTTATTTACGTGATGTTTTGTTACGGTTCTGACAAACCTGTCCAAACACATAATTCTGCCCTGAATTCAAAGCTCTTTTTCACCTCTGACCTTTCACACCTGCGCTCAGGTACCTGCACAGTAACGTGGACACGGTCTGAAGAGCTGTGCAGTGATTCTCCAGCTCTGAAGGAAGCCGGGAAAACAGGAAGGCTGAATTGTTGCTGCCATCTCCAGAGGATCATTACTCGCTGTGTCAGCACAGCCTCTTCCTGCCTCTGATTTCACTTAAACACATGTTTGTTTTGCATTTAGGTTTTTAATTTTTTAAATGTTCGTGTCATCATCACAAAGTAAAGCCTGGTGAAGGCCTGTAAGCTGCTGCGAACACGCCCTGGCAGCCACGAGGGCGGCTGTTGTGAAATGTGTGTGCTTCCAGGTTTCATGTTGTAGGTTTTCTTTGGCAGTTTGGTCATGTTGGCTTTTTTTCTCCCACCGTCACACATGTTCTTTACGGTAAACGTTGGAATGCCTCAGACAAGTTTCAACAGCCCTGCCGATGCAGCTCCGTCCTGACGAGGTGAAACACTTTCTGAGTTATTCCCTCAGTCGGAGTTCCTGAAGCTACGTGACAAACAAAGTGGTTCTGAGGTTTATGTTTGTTACTTTAAGAACCTTTCAAGGTCTAAAGCAGTAATCTGTGTGGTTGTGTGGAAGTTTAACTTTACGTTTAGAGCTCAGCTTCTCTGCTGTATCAAACTGTTATCAGTGGTTAAATGATTGATTCACAGTCAGAAATGAACCTGATATAAACCTAAACAGCAGCCACGGTTGGAGATCCTCTTTCTCTGAGTTAAACTTGGTCCCAGGATCAGATGCTGCCATGAAGCAGGGATACAAACGTGTCCGCCTCCTCTTTGTCTCTGACTGATTCCTGAGCTGCAGTACTTTTCCAGGAGCGAGTTTGCTCAGGCTGCTCTCCTCCACTGTCCTCGCTCCAGCTGATCCAGAGGAAGTGAAGATGATGAAACCAGTCACTGGTACTGTGGCTGCACAGCGAGTCAGGAAGTTGTTTCCTGTTGTAAAACGGCTCAGGGCGATCCGGGTTTGGCTGCCAGTCTTGTGGCAGTCGAGGAAATTCAGCGCTCAGAGGAAGCGGAGAAGCCAAGCCAACTTCACGATGACTGAGTTAAACATATTTTCACTCAGCGATTCATGTGTTTGATTCATTGTGTGGCTCAGGTACAGCTGCCCCGTGCTACTGTACAGAGTCAGTTATCCGGTTTTGCTTTGCTGATTTTCTCGGTGCCTTTCTATTCTCTCACATAGAGCCTACATGTCTGTGTAACAGCCTTTGTGCTGTGTATGTATGCAGAGCGTATACATGTTCTGGGCAGGTTCTGCATACTTTGAAGCTTCAGTGAGACACGGCAGTGAGACCTGCTTGTTGCCATGCAGGCCTTTTGAAGCCAAAAGTGTGAATGAAACGGTGGAGTCCAAGCTGTGCCGAGTAACAGACTCATAAATGCTTGAATTTTACTCACTGAAACTAAAGCACTAACTTCAGAATGGTCTGCAACTGTAATATTGGTCAGATAATCTATTAAAAATGCCCCAAAAAGCACAAACACAATGACGATTTCCAGGTAAGCGATGAAGGCTAGCAGCTACATGTAAACGTGTTTATTTCTGACGAAAGGTTTTAACACGGCAGTCTCTGACTGACTGCTGGAGCCTCACATGGACGGTAGAGGAACTGCAGCACTCCTTTATTCAGCTCCAGAGGTTGAGCCTCGTCTTTGCTGTGGTCGTTCTGATAATTACTGATCAAACAAATGATTCTGTGAAAACAAAGCTGATTTATGCAGAACAAAGTAAACGCTCTGGAAAAAAGGAACACATTCCTGAAAGATGAACTCCTCAACTTGGAGACATTGTCGTGAGTTGACAACCTGAGGGTGGATGTGTTGATGACTTCGCTCTTAGTTCATGTTTAACGTTGGAGTCATATTATTTCTGTGGTGCTAGTCTCAGAGTTTCCCTCATTTTTGTCTTTTCTGACTGAGAATTTAAATCCTCTCTGAGGTCTTCCTCTTCTCTCCATCTTATCTTAAAGACTTCGTGGCACCATATCACCCCAACCGGGCGCTCCTTTAGGCTTCCCATAATGCACTGAGTGTTTGTTCTATACACCAGTCTGAATTTAATTATTGGTTATTATTAATCTCTGGCTCTCTTCTCTTCTTTTCAGTCATGTTTTCCTCCCCTCCCTGAGCCTGGTTCTGCCGGAGGTTTCTTCCTGTTAAAAGGGAGTTTTTCCTTCCCGCTGTCACCAAAGCACTCGCTCAATGGGTTTTCTCTCTACCTTATATATAATATAAAGCGCCCTGAGGTGACTGTTGTTGTGATTTGGCGCAATACAAATAAAACTGAATTGAACTGAATAAAGGGTCTGAGAAAGTTCTTAAAATTTCAACAGTTTAAGTCACATTTTTGCTGTGGTCTCAGAGTTTCCTTCAGTTCAGTCTTTTCTGACTGTGAATTTAAACTTTTTCCTTAGATGTCCATTATGGTCCTGAAATACTATTTCTAATATTCTGAGATACTTTTAACTCCTCACCTGGTGAATACTCTGACTTTTCTTCTGGCACAGATACTTTAGAGGATCAATTTTAACTTTACTGGCTGACTACTTTCATCCTGGAACAAACCGGTGTTTTTAATATTAGCTTAGTCAGCATCATGAACATTGACCAGTAAACCAAAGGTTGCTGAAACCTTTGGTCTTGGTGACGGTCTTTTGCGATCATCGTGGGAGTTAACAGAGCCTCGCCCTTAAAAAACATCATAAAAAGAAACAAACTCCCTGGATGTCATAGAAATCGATGCGATTGTGCTGCTTGTCACGAACACAAGTGAGTAGGAGGTTTTGTGGAAATAAGGAGGAGGTTTGGCTCCGATTTCTTATTCATGAAGTTGCAGCTGAAAAACTGGAAGTTGTGACTTTTAAAATTATGAAATACATAAAGTCATGATTAAAGTTAGTAAACCAATGACTGACCATGAATCTGACAAATGGAAAAATATGATTCTTTGTTCCTGTTTTTTCCTGACCTCGGTCAGGATTTCACTCAGCTGTAAAGAGGACTTCACTAACGGTCTGCGACGGCTTACAGCTCCTTTCTGTTCTTTGTGTGCTTTAAATATTCGCCCGCTCTGTTTACGTCTGTGTAACAAGTGTTTCGTGCTTTTGTGTGAAGATTATTATATTGCTGTTTGCCACTCAGGGAGACGGGAATGTTGGTTTTTCATGTGATTTTAGCCCCGTTTTTATGCCCATCTTCATTTTTTACACTGCTGCAAACAAACACAGATATTTACAGTGGCTTGCAAAAGTATTCGGCCCCCTTGAACTTTCCCACATTTTGTCACATTACAGCCACAAACATGAATCGATTTCATTGGAATTCCAGGTGAAAGACCAACACAAAGTGGTGTACACGTGAGAAGTGGAACGAAAATCATACATGATTCCAAACATTTTTTTACAAATAAATAACTGCAAAGTGGGGTGTGCGTAATTATTCAGCCCCCTTTGGTCTGAGTGCAGTCAGTTGCCCATAGACTTTGCCTGATGAGTGCTAATGACTAAATAGAGTACACCTGTGTGTAATCTAATGTCAGTACAAATACAGCTGCTCTGTGACGGCCTCAGAGGTTGTCTAAGAGAATACTGGGAGCAACAACACCATGAAGTCCAAAGAACACACCAGACAGGTCAGGGATAAAGTTATTGAGAAATTTAAAGCAGGCTTAGGCTACAAAAAGATTTCCCAAGCCTTGAACATCCCACAGAGCACTGTTCAAGCCATCATTCAGAAATGGAAGGAGTATGGCACAACTGTAAACCTACCAAGACAAGGCCGTCCACCTAAACTCACAGGCCGAACAAGGAGAGCGCTGATCAGAAATGCAGCCAAGAGGCCCATGGTGACTCTGGACGAGTTGCAGAGATCTACAGCTCAGGTGGGGGAATCTGTCCATAGGACAACTATTAGTCGTGCACTGCACAAAGTTGGCCTTTATGGAAGAGTGGCAAGAAGAAAGCCATCGTTAACAGAAAACCATAAGAAGTCCCGTTTGCAGTTTGCCACAAGCCATGTGGGGGACACAGCAAACATGTGGAAGAAGGTGCTCTGGTCAGATGAGACCAAAATGGAACTTTTTGGCCAAAATGCAAAACGCTATGTGTGGTGGAAAACTAACACTGCACATCACTCTGAACACACCATCCCCACTGTCAGATATGGTGGTGGCAGCATCATGCTCTGGGGGTGCTTCTCTTCAGCAGGGACAGGGAAGCTGGTCAGAGTTGATGGGAAGATGGATGGAGCCAAATACAGGGCAATCTTGGAAGAAAACCTCTTGGAGTCTGCAAAAGACTTGAGACTGGGGCGGAGGTTCACCTTCCAGCAGGACAACGACCCTAAACATAAAGCCAGGGCAACAATGGAATGGTTTAAAACAAAACATATCCATGTGTTAGAATGGCCCAGTCAAAGTCCAGATCTAAATCCAATCCAGAATCTGTGGCAAGATCTGAAAACTGCTGTTCACAAACGCTGTCCATCTAATCTGACTGAGCTGGAGCTGTTTTGCAAAGAAGAATGGGCAAGGATTTCAGTCTGTAGATGTGCAAAGCTGGTAGAGACATACCCTAAAAGACTGGCAGCTGGAATTGCAGCAAAAGGTGGTTCTACAAAGTATTGACTCAGGGGGCTGAATAATTACGCACACCCCACTTTTCAGTTATTTATTTGTAAAAAATGTTTGGAATCATGTATGATTTTCGTTCCACTTCTCACGTGTACACCACTTTGTATTGGTCTTTCACCTGGAATTCCAATAAAACTGATTCATGTTTGTAGCTGCAAAGTGACAAAATGTGGGTAAGTTCAAGGGGGCCGAATACTTTTGCAAGCCACTGTATACACATACTTTATGGATTCTCCTTTCTTCTATGTGCAAGATACTTGGTACCAGGCTGTACGAGTCTTTGAGCGGTCCTGAGAGCGCTGGCTTCATTTTTCAGCCCTGAAGCCTGATGCTGAACCTCACTGAGCAATGCTAGCAGCTGTGGCGATGTGTAAGACAACAGCTGGATCATTTTTCACCAAAAGAAGAATCCCCGTGACTTAAGCTAGCCTGAATTTTTTGATGAATTCTCAATAAACTTGGTCATTTTCAAGCTTCACTCAATGCAACATTTAATTTATTAAACACTTTTGTTTCTGACAAGTTATCTGCAAAGATAAAGATATCAACATCATCATGTGATTAAAGCTTTTGGATTTTCCCTTCTGATCAGTGCAATAAGAAGCTAAAACCATAACGTCAGAATGTGTCAGACTGAGCAAACATGCAGAAACCTTTAAAGTGATATTTACTTTAAAGGTTTTTTTTAAATTACTGTTAATAACCACTAAAATACATTTAATTGGTATTGTATCTGCACAGGGACTTTTTAATGCTGTATTATCATTAATTAGCATGCCAACATGCAGAAATAAAACATATCCTGTGTTCACTGAATCCTACGGAAGCATAGAGCTGCCACCCAGGCAAAAGAAAAATAGAAGTATATCACGTTATAACGTGAAAATTTTATTGTTCTAACAAGATACTTTTCATGTTTGTACAATATACTTTTGACGTTTGAACAATATAATATCATGTTATTACAATATACATAGTTATCACGTTCGTACAATATAATATTTATATTGTACGAACTTGATATTTATATTGTACGAACTTGATATTTATATTGTACGAACTTGATATTTATATTGTACGAACGTGATAATTATGCATATTGTAATAACGTGATATTATATTGTTCAAACGTCAAAAGTATATTGTACAAACATGAAAAGTATCTTGTTAGAACAATAAACTTTTCACGTTATAACGTGATATACTTCTATTTTTCTTTTGCCTGGGTGGCAGCTCTACGCTTCCGTAGAATCCCACCATGTTGATCAAAGTGTCTATATGCATGTGTATCTTCTGTAACTCGTCTTAGATGTGTGAATAAATCTCAATCAAATGTACTAAATAAATTTCCTAGACCAGGATTATCAAGCTCTATATAACATTCACACTCTTAGTAACTAATCTCAAAATGAATGGCGACATGTACGTTACATGTACATTGTTGTGCAGTGGGACTTTGGGATCACTGGAATGTGTGGTCACATATTTAAAGACATGACACAGCAAAGCTAAAAGTGCCTGTAATTATTATTTTGTTGTATAAAATAAATATCTAGCTTGCAAATGTAACGATGTAAAAGAATGAATATGGTTTTGTTGTTATTAAATTCCTGTTAAACTTGGGATTGCAACCACGGGTTTATCTTGAAACTTTTATTTTGAAAATCCACAGCGGAAGTCTGCTACTGGTAAACTGGTTTTCCCTAAGCTTATCCCGTTAGTAGCAAGGAAGCTTTTGCTGTGGTAAGTTCTTTCCCAGTCTGCCGTGACTGAACATGAGTTTAAAACATATTTGAAGATCCTCATTGAGGTTAACATGACAGTACATTAACAGCATGAACTGCCCATACAGTAGCATCTGAGTAGATTTCAGTTTTATGATCTTGTTTTCCAATTAATGGGTTAGACGTTAGGAAAAATGGACACGCTGAGCTAGCGGCTAACAGCTAGAGGAGACTGTCGTGTCTAATAATTTGAAACTTCTCTTGATAGTTTGGGCGGAATGCTGTTGCCTGAAACCCATGGTTATTCATATCCCATGTTATTGCAGGTATGTGTATTTTGAAACATGTATTTGATTGAGCGGCAGACTAACTCTGTTAAGAAACACTGCTTATTAATTTTGCCCAGTAGATGGCAGCATTGTTCCATTTAATATTGTACATGAAAGGAAATTTTGACTTTGGTCTGGAAGTTTATTTATTTTCACATGAATGTGCATTTAAGTGAATTAATTTCTCCTTTTTTACCTAAACCTCAATGCAGTAATATTTTTATTTTATTTTCTGTAATAAGTTTTGTTGCCATTTTATTTTTCAATCAATATTTGGTTTTTATTTATTTTAAGAAAACTAAGAGTTCCACTATACGATCATTAGCTTATCTGTGAGTAGCAAGGAAGCTTTTGCTGTGTTTGGGCGGAATGCTGTTGCCTGAAACCCATGGTTATTCATATCCCATGTTATTGCAGAGACCCACAAGAGGGGAATAAACCACGTCTGAGCTCTACCCATCTCGAGTCCAGAGAGTTTTACTCTTACAGCACCGGAGATAGAGACTGAGCGGAGTTACACAAAGAAAAAAAGAAAAAAATGTATTCATGATTTATGTGTTTGGTGTTTATGGCGTGTGACTTTATAAAGTGATATAAAGAATATAAAAAAAGAACAACATGATAAAACAGACTTCTGTGTTTTAAACATAAATGAGACGAACATGTGCTGCAGGCCTGGCAACAGCTGCCCGTAGGTTGGGTTTTTGCTAGTTATCTATCGAATACTGTCTCTACCACAAAAATAACATACATACAACAAGGTGACACGTACCTTACCGAGCACATCCGGAGGGATGCCGTCCAGGTGCAGGGTGGCGGTGTCGCCGCTCATTTTGGCTTTCTTGGTTATCTGAATGTTGGACTCGCCGTTTGCTTGTGTGTTGCTCATCTGGATGAAAACAGGTTAAAAGATGATGAATTAAGCTGACAGGCTTAAATGATCAGAAAAAGAGGACAATAAGACTCAGATAAAATAAACGACGTAAAATAAAGATATGACGTCTTCTGAGACGTCGCCCCGTTGTTGCCCTGACAGGTTTTTAAAAAATCAATCAATGATTTTTGAGTTGCAGACTAATTTTCCCAGAGTTTACGCCACAGCATCTCACGTGCCCGTGAGTTTACGGTAGGTGTCGGTGGTCTGCATTTATTTGAGCCGTGCCATAACCACAATGATTGTTAGTGAAACCTGACCGGTCTTATTCAGTGGTTTATACAAAACGGGAAAGTATGGATGGACTCTTTGCCTCTGAAAACAACTTAGCTGCATGTCTAATTTGTACAACACTGACATTAAAAAGATAAATGAGAGGATATCAGGACTGTAACAACCACAGCCTCGATTGTTGGGCCACAGTTTTTGTGGATACCTCAGTTTGGGGGATTTTCTTTTTAGAGGGAATTAAAACACTGGGGGGGAAAAGTCTTTTTACCACACTCACGATCAACTGATGGATGCCTGTTGCCATCCAGCACCTAAAATATGTGTAAATTTCTACTTACTAAGGAGCAAGTTGAAATTTTGAGATACTTTTCTTTCAGTTGCATGAAGAAGCTTGCAGATGAATCAAATAATTGTTAAAATAACCTCCATCGCTGAAACAGGTTGCCTGAATGATCTGTAAAGATTAAAGCTAACATGCTAACTTTTCATTAGCAGCTCTGCGGGTGTCATGTCACAGGCAGATTATGTTTATTTTATTTAACAGAGATGATACACAGTAATGAACAGGAACACTGAAGTTAATTATGTAAATATGCCAAAAAAAGCTGTTTCAGTTTAGAACCAGACGGCAACCTCACGCGTTGGACCGTGTGTATTCTGCTGTGGTTTGCTAGCTGTTGCTAGGCAGAATTGGACTCAGAAATAGTGCTGCGGTAAAAACCTTGTTGCAGTTGCTTCGGTTGCTGTCAGCTTGCTGTGTTCTCTATCATATCGAGACTATCTCTTCCCGAGCAGAGAGATAATCTTTTATTCAGAGAACCAAGGTTACAGTGTAACTGTACAGTCGCTCCACAGCTGAGATGCAAAAAGTTGCACCTTTTGAAACATTTTGGTTTCAGCAGTTAGACACAGCTTTAACAGTGAACTGTTTCTGTTTTTATTGCACTTTTTCCAGGTTTACTGCGCTCGGAGGTTAGTTCATGATTTTTAATGTAACACCTTTATCTCTTCCACCCACCATGAGCCTCAGTGATCCTGCCACGAGGGGAAAAATGTGTTGTTCCCTGAGAGGTATCAGCAATCGATTTCACAGCAACTGCCTGCAACTACTTACAATTTTACAGTAAAAGTCAGAAAAGTAAAATTTTGCTCACTGTGATAACCCTCAGAGGTCATTATTAATAAACCTAACACTTCGCTATTAGAAAACATACATTTGATCCTTTTTAAAAAATTTTAAAAATTAAAAAAAGTCTTGGAAATCAGCAGACAAAGTAATCACACTGTCAGTCAGTGTGATTAGTGGTGGTTAGCGTTACGGTGCTCAGAGACCTCGTAACATCCAATGAGGTTTATCGTTATAGTCAGGGTTAGGATAAGGCTGAGGTCACGACCCATCACACGTGGACCTGACAGAGTGTCAGATTTTACCCACTGAAATGGAAAAGCTTTAACAGAAAAACCTGCAAAGCATCTTTAGTAGAGCTCTAGAAAAAATATATTTATAAAAATAAGAATAACTGTTCACCTGCTGTAATGAAACATCTGTGCTGATGTGTCCTCGGCGTAAACTCAGGTTTTCACGAAGGGAAACAAAGTGAGCGCCGTTAAGCAATAATTAAATGTGCCTTTGAGCAAACATCACGAGGCTTTAAATGCTGTTAGATGCAGAATTCAAAGCACACAGAAAGGAAGGTGCAGCGAGGAGCACACAAAAGAGGAACAAGCGTTTCTTCACATCCTCCAGTCGACTTGACGTGGACGTGAATAATAACAGGTCCAAATGCAAACATAGGCCCGGAGTAAACGTCATACGTCCCGTGTTACTACCTGAAGTGTCAACAGAGCACACCTGAGAACAGCTGGGAGCCGTAACTTGAGTTACGAGCGCCGAGTTTAAAGGAACCTGAAAAGCTGCTTCCACTTCACTTCCAGTCCTCAGAGTCACAACGTGACACCGTGACCAAAATAAAACAGCTTTCTGAAGTGAAACCAGACAACGAAGAGACAAATGCATGAAAGCGGCTGATGACAGCAGGACTTTCCCTTTTTTTAAAAAAAAAAAACTGGGAATATTGATGATGCAACACTCGCAGTGAGCTTTCACATGTCGCAGAAAGTTTCCTTATTTCACTCTAATAATTACTAAATGATAATAAAACTGTTTTAAATGCAGGAAGTCGACAGTTTTAGTGATGACTTTAAAGCAACAGCAGATTTTCATTCATTCAGTAACATTTTTTTTTAGTTTGTTGAGGTATTTTTATTTGTTTTTATTATGTTATTGTTTTATAATCAGCTCTTTATAGTGCTTGTTCTGGTCTCGATGGCCGTCTGCTTCCAGAATTGTTTGAATTCGCTCCTTCAGTTCAGCAAGTTGAGGGAGTCTTTTGGACCATGTTGACCTGAGAGCGTCACACAGGTGCTGCAGATGTGTCCTCTGCACATCCTGTTTTACTGACCTTTGACCTACGATTCTCTGTGAACCCCACAGACTCAGAACGAACAACCACATCACGTTCAAAGTCACTTCCTTCCACACTCTGATGCGCGGGGTGAACTTCAGCAGGCTGAGTCTACGTGTCTGAACGCTCAGAGTTGTTGTCCTGTGACTGGCTGATGGTTTTGTGGTTTTTTTATTTGCTTCCTGCCTCTTTCTCTTACAGCATCCAGTAATTGAGCAAATCAGCAAAGCGCTGAGTTACACTAGAGCAGGGATTACTCTAGTGACCTCCTGACTCCTGTGGATTAGGGTTTTTGGGTGGAGTAGCCTCTGAGATCACATTACAAAGTAAAAAACAAAAAACAGCTCCCAGGTAAACCTGCAACGCTTCACTGCTCTCCACACCTGTCAATTCGTAAACCACGCCCCAAATTTTTCAGGTGACACCTCATCAGTGACATAAGAATTTCTGATTCTTTTGCACTTTTATTTTGAAATAAGTTAAACTGCCTGTATCATCGCGCTGAAAGGTTCCTGACAACGTGCGGTGACCCTGAGGAGAGGCAGATATGAAGAATAACCAATATCAATAATAAGATCCCGGCTGTGAATGCGCCTGAAGGCAACATGAAACAAGTCTGACTAGTTCTAACTGAGCCAAAGATCCCGAGCAGCGCAAACCCCGTCAGACAGACCGGGGCTAGCGAAAAAACACAAAACAGCGGCTCGGGGTCCTGTACCAGGACACAGGGGGTCTCAGGGTGAGACAGGATGGGCGGTGAAGTCACCAACCAGCCGCTCGCACTGATGCAGACACTGGTGGAAACTCCTCATCCTCTCTGCGTAAAAGCCACGAACAGTGAAGCGCACTCAGACTCACCTCTGCGTCCCGCTCCGCGCCCTCAGCCTCACAGCTCTGAACTTCCTTAATGAATGAGAGGCAGGGAGAGCGCGTGAGGTGCTCATTTTGGGAATTGTTTACACCCACTTCGTGTCGCAACACGGGGACCTCCCGCTGCTTCACGAGCAGATTTACAGCTGCGTAAAAATCCCGGGGTCGTCGCAGAGAGTTTCCGATGTTTCTGCGTGTTTTATGTGGAACATCTTTGCTGATGTTAGTGAACCCACTGTAGTGATCTGGAAATATGACGGAGACATATATAAAGACTAAAACACCGCAGTTTCTGAAGTTCACTAACAGCGTGTTTGTGGAGCCGTGATGTTCCTGCTGCCCTCTCCGTCTGAGCTCTGCTCAAAAACACATCATAAAACAGTTTGTGAGCGGAACTGTTTCTGGACCAAAATGACTCCACATCACTCACGTTTGACCTGTTTGTGACGGACTACACACACAGAAATTATTAATTATTGATGATTTAAAATGAATCTGATTCACGTGGTTCAGTTATCATGCGGAGTGAGGCTCGGATTTGCTTGTCAAAGTTAACCTTGAAAGGGTCGGTGTGGGTGTGTGTGTGGGCGGGAGGTGTCTCAGCCGTGGAAAGTTTCTGCATAAGACACCCGGAGAGAGGCCGGGGTGTGGAAACCTCCTCAGTCCGCCTCACTGAGATATGATGCGTTTCTGATCTTTAATGTTTTATTGACACATTTTTATCATTTATTTATTTTCTCTCACTTTGTCCCGTTTCAGATTGTCTATAACGTTTTATTTATTTCTGATTATTTGTTTAGTTCTTGTCTTGTTAGCAGCCTTTCAGTCACCTGAAGAATAGAGTTGGACAGTTTGCACATGCTGTGCATCAGTTCATGGTTGAAATGCACTCTGACTTTCAGAGATCACTTGCATTAAATAAATAATTACATTTTTCTCACATCTCTGCTGAGTCACTGCATATACAGTGTTGCAACAGTTTTATTTCTTAATATTTCCAGAGAAAAATGTAAAAAGTGCAAAATAAACCAGATTGTACTTGAAAGTGAAAATGTGTTATCAGCAGCAACCCAACAATCATATGACCCCAAACGGGGAAGTGCTTTGGCAACAGTGGGAAGGAAAAACTCACTTTTTAACAGGAAGAAAGCACCAGCAGAACCAGGCTCAGGGAGGGGCGGGGCCATCTGTCATTGGGGGCAAATAGGTATTGAAATCCAACCTGTAGTCCCCTTTCAGTGGGAGCGCCGGCCGAATTCCTCCCACTCATTTCTCCAGCTTTTCCTGCACAGCTGAACGTCACTGTGAACATCAGTGTTTCTCTGGATTTCGGCAGACTGCAGCATGTGATCAGGGTTAAAAATAAGAGTCAAAACTAATCTCAGGAAACTAAAACCAGTGTTACGTGTCTGAAGCTGTCTGCTTTCCCCCCTCTCCTTTTGCTTGCCATTTCCCTGCGTACACAGACTGCAGGCTGGTGACGATTTGGGAATCTCCAGCTAATTATAGGGAGGAGGCTTTGAATAGACCAACAGGAGTAAGGACACCCTTATAAACGGAAACTCACCTGTGGCTAGAGGTGGCTCTCTCCTCCTCACTGCTAAGGATCATTTGGCACATGTGCTGAGCTCTGGATCTTTTCATTTGTTGTGTAAGGTGTGTGGGGGGACCTAACAGTCCTTTTCTCCCCCACATTGTTGTATGGCTTTGAGACGTTCTTGTTTTGAGGAATTGCCCCTTTCCCAGAGTTGTTGCGTTACCCCCTCCTGCCAACAAGAAGGCGTAACAACCAGACTTTGGTAAAGAAGTGAAACCTGAACTAAAATACAAACACACAGAGAAGTGTTTGGTTTTACTCAGTGTGGTTTTATTGTCCAGCAGCCCAAGGAGGCAGATGTTCCCATCTGACGACGGTCGAGTGTTCCTCGAGAACGTCCCTCGTGTCATAAAGCTAACACCCCACATTTGTTTAGATTTGTCTTCCAGGACTCGCTGAAGTGCTCTGGTCATATCAGGCTGTCTGATCCGACTGTCTTCAGCCTTTTATTGTTGCTTTATGATATTTTCTACATATTTCTGCAGACACAGTGAAGAAGTTTATTCAGTTTTATCTTAAAACTGACGCCTGGAAGCAGCAAAGACGATAAAACGGCCGGACTGCTGTCTCCAGGTAAAACAATAACAGCGCATCATTCCCTCAGAGATACTTTAACACCATCCAACCACACCTCTGTCTCCCACCACCTCCTCCACTGAGGCGTTCTAGAGCCAGCTCAGAAATGAAATCTCTCCAGCTTCTCCCACTAGAACACGCCCACAACACCTGAGGTGCTCAGACGTCTGAGCCTGAATGTCCGAGCTTTCCCTGAGGCCCCAGGAGGACGGGACACGGTCATCCTGCACGAGATACAGCTACCCACCCTGGAGTCAGGCCTGGTGGGCTTCAGGAGCTTGATCCGAGTTGCCAGAATACGGAAGCTTCAACAGTTTTCCAGCTTTTCTGGAAAAAAGAAACGTGTTTCATAAGAAAATGAGCAAGAAAAACTTCCTCTGAGCCAGTCGACTTATTTCAGTACATAAATGTCACATTTCACCTTCATCCTGTGAATACTTTCAGAGTAAAAGCCCTTAAAGTACACACGCCAATATGCCTGCATATATATAATTATATACATCTCATCATACATCGGTCAGGTCACAGCTGGAGCTGTCAGGTGACAGTGTGTGGTGGTGTATGAAGAACGTGACTCACTGATGTGTGTTACTCATCAATGAGCAGCTCGGTGGTTTCTTTGTCTCGTTTCAGAGAACCTGTCCACTAAATAAACCCAGGAGGTTGCAGAACACCGGCTCCACCTGCGCTGCTCGTTATTCTAAGAAGCTCATTTCTTCATCCAAACTTAAGTTGCGCCTTTGTTCTTTCTAAACTTTTGCCTGGTGGTGCAACTCGCTCAGCATTGAGACAGCGAGCGTTACAACACAGCGGCCACAGAATGTTGCAGAGGAAACTGAAACCTACGGTTGGCCGAACGGAGCAAATGATCCCGACGACGGGTCGTCTGAGGCCTCCCGAAGGCGCAGAGGTCGTGTCAAGGACGAACGATGAAGGACACCAAGTGTTTGGAGTTCAGCGCAGTTGATTTAAGTCTGTGTTTCCATCAAAGAAACGGGAAGACATTCAATTCTTTTCAAGTGTTTTGTGGCCAAAGAGGTGAAAATGAGGCAGAAAGATCTTACAGGACGGTGATGTTTTCAGATAAGTCATCAGTGCTGCGTTCACTTACATCAGGAATAATCAGTAAACTGACATTCACTGCAAAGTAAAGGAGGAATTCTCAGTGTTCAAACACAGGACAAGCAGAACAGGAACAAGAAACACTTGTTTATGAGATTTTATAGAAAACATTCACAAAAATAAAATGAAATATTGATTTTGATCATTTTTGTCTTGTGAAGAAAAACAAGTCAAAGCACTTGTAGTTTTTCTTTCTTTAAGCTTTGGAGGCTCAGTAAGAATAATGCACATCACACTGCAGTTCCTCCGGCGGCCACTCGAGGCTCCAGCGGTGACTGATTTTACAGCAGATACAGCCTGTTCCTCAAAGTTAGGGGGCGTGGCCTCTGTGACTAAGGCTGCTAGCAGGACTCCCTGAACTGGACCTCTGCAGCGTGTTTGTGCTGCTGAGCCTTTTTAAAATTACCTGAGAAATCATATTTCATGCTGTGCGTTTATTCAGTGTCCTACTCAGCAGGTACCATGTCTGCTGTTAAACGCCCATGCAAGGGCTAGCTTGCTAACAGCAGGTAAACAGGTTAGCAGCCAAAATGCCGACGCTGAGGCCTCAAAACCTAGAAACCAGCGAGTGACATCACGAGGCTTCGTCCATCTTTGATCGAGGAAACGATGCACAGAGCGGGACTGAAGCACCGACACTGTTGGGCAAAAGTGCGTTGGGCAAGCCTGCGTACCAAAACTTCACCTGTGGAGCAAACCTCTCTAACCGTGGTGTCCTCTCGTTTACAGGAAGTGTTTGATGTTACTGTTATGACACCACAGGAAAGCGAGGCCTGGACGCCGTGGCGTGTCACTCTCCTGGGGTGATGACAGATGCAGTTTGGCGCTGTAGTGTCGTTTCTGAGCCACGACGGAGGAAAAGACAGGCCCAAAAGACACCTTCACCCAACCAGCTGCAGGCCTGCCTGTCTGTTGCTGCTGAGGTGCACCAACTGTGATGTCACAACACCCTTACTTGAGGGCACACAGGACTTTCTGTGGTGTTTTTCTTGGGTAATCTAGGAAACTCTGAGCTGCGCTGACACAATCGCTCAGTCACGACTTCAGCATAGCCACATTCAGCGCTTCTTCCTTCAGTGACCTCAGAGGTCACCACGCTGGACCACCCACCTCCATAATCAGCCTATCCCAGCATCCTCCTCTGGACGACAACCAGGGAGCTCTGAGGTCTCCCTCTTCTCCTCCTTTGTCCAGACCACGTTGGCCCCGCCTCTCCAACCTGAGCCGTCCCTCTGACGACCTCATTTCTAATCCTGTCCATCCCGGTTGCACGGCAACACAATAGTCTGTCAGAGCATGGCGAGCAGAATGTACAGTGAAGCCCAGAGCACACAAACAAACTGAGTGAAACGATCACCTGAAAACTCGACTGTACTGTGGGAGTTTATGGGGACTGACTCACTGCCGCCTCATGTGGCCACTAGAGGAACAGCAGGTTTCGGTACTTTGGTTCGGCCTAAATTGTAAATGCAGCGAGCAGCGCCTCTGCGCATCTAACCCGCTGTTTCCACACGAGTATCCATGACAACAGGACAGAACATCAAAGGCAGAAAATCAGACATTTAATTTCATGTTTTGAGCGAAGCTACAGTAACACAAAGGAAATGTTCATGAAGAGGTAGACTGAGACATCTTCAGCGTCAGCGGCAGCTGGACGCACTTTCAGCACTCGAGAGTTCGATCTGCAGAAATGTCCTTCAGCCCGCCGTGGGCTCCAGTTAAGGCTCCGCCCTCATCGGCGTCTTTGGTACGGCTTCTTGGTTCGCTGCTGTTTCTTGAAGTCGATAAGGCAGTCGGCGGCTTCTGAGATGGGTGTGAAGGACCTGATGGGAGAGTTACTGACCCTGAATGCTGACACCTCCTCCTCCTCGTCATCATCATCCCGCAGATCGATTACATCACTGAAAGAATGAAGACAGAAGATTTCAGGCGTCTAAAACTTGAACAAACAGGGTGTAGCAGGAAGATTTCAGGTGTTTTTAAAGCTGGAATTCAAACCCGGAGCTGTTTTAAAGGCGCCTTACCCGGGCAGGACTTTGGATCCAGACGGGCCAGCATCTGCAGAAACACAGTGAGGCAGGAAGACGTGACTTTATTCAGGGGTGACGTCTAAACCGTGAACCATCACATCAGCATGACAACAGCTTTCCCCGTTTCCCGACCGTGTGTCCCTGACTTTTTGAAACGGGAACATTGATAACAGAAGAACAAAACCTGGAGCTTCATCTATAATCAGTCACATCTGGGTCTTAATAATCATCATAACAAAAGACTTTATGCCAGAACTTTCAAAGTCTCCACTCATTAACTTTATGTCAGGGTTCAAATCTGTGAGAAATTTCTTCACGGTGAACCTTCGGGGGGCCAGACTTTTGATTTAGGAGGATGCCTGTGAAACATGAGGGCTGTAAGTGAGTCCTGCTGCTGAAACGTGAAGAGCAGCTCATCACTGCTCAGTGAAGCATGGCTCAGTTTGGCGAATACATTTAAGAAACAGATTATAATTTGACTCCGTCGCAGTCTGAAGCCCGAGCGCTGAGCGTTTAGCTTTGGACACGTTTATCGTGGACATCTGAGACTCGCTCCTCGTGTTTTCCTCCCTTTAAGCTTGTTAGACTAAACTGCAACAAGGCCAAGGCCGGCGCGGGCCTCGCCTCGGAAAAACAAATTAAAGTGAGAACAGAAACAAAAGACAGTCTGACAGCGAGACGCTCCGCTCTGCACGAAGGTCACAGCGAGCCGTCGCTGCAGATGTTTAACGGTGACTCGGACTTTTGGGTTTTCATCGAGCTCCTGTGATCTGCAGAGAGCAGTCGGGGCTCCGACCTGTGGCATTTTGTTTTTCCCCCATCAGGAGTCCACAGGTGGAGGCTTTCATTTTTGAGCATCCTCCTTTTACCTGTTCCTGTTCTGTAAGAAAACCAATTAAAATCAATAAATTATATATTTTTTTACATTTCACTCATGTGACCTTTGACCTGCTGACAGTGCTTTGATAAAGAAAAACGAGGAAGCAAAAACAGAAAAACAGATGTGAGCGGCGGACGCCCTCTGGTGGTCAGAGTGAGGAACTGCAGCTGGCTCAACCCGACACCTCTGCTGGAAGCTTTGAGCTCACAGGAACGTCTCATCAGTGTTTACTCTATTTTACTTTTTCCCTGTTTCTATTATTAGTGTTTTTATTGTGTGTCTAAGTTGGAGAAAAGCAGAGAAGGCTGATTTGAAAAGACAATAAATTAAACCACCTACATAAACTAATAATAATAATAATGATAATACTCATATATTTAATGATACAACAGTCTTTTCTTTGTCTGCTGTCAGATCGTTTCCACTCGTTTACAATCGGCTCCACTCTCTCTCCCACTCTTCCTGCTTCTCTTTCTGAATCTTCAAACTGTGAACGCTCGCGCAGAGCCTCGAGATCTCTGACATCACATCAGCAGCATCACACGATAAATCGATAAATGAGAAGATTTCTTCATCACTGCTCAGATTTATTTTAAAAAACAAAGCTTTACTTCACGTCTTGAACAGTAAATTCAGCGACGTTCCTGGAGGCTGCATTATTGGGGGCGTGGCTGTAAAAACATGGCTGCCTCAGACCGTCCAATGACTCTGTGCTACAGACTTGAGCTGTGTCCGAAAACGTCGGCTGCATCCTTCGGATGCCCGGCCTCCGCGGTCTACGTGGGCCGGGTCCTTCGAAGACCGAGAAGGCCGGAAGCGCGAGGCTGTGAAATGGGACATTCTAGCCTTTAGATTTGCGTCACCGCTGTGTCGGTGAAGTTTAATAAACACGGCCGTCTACTCCTTGCTATCTAAAATATAACAGGACACTGGCGTAAATTCTCAACCGTCTCACACTTCTGTTTAATCAGTTTTCTGTTTGACGTTTATTCAGCTGTGTGAAAACCAAGGAGGAACCCACCCGACGGATTAATAAAGTTTTATTTAATCTAATAATCTAATAACTTTGATCTCAGCCAAACTGATTTACTCTGGAACAAATAAAACACCGAAAAAAGCCAAACAATTACATTCTTAAGTCGGCCGCATTTGAAGGAGTCAACGAATTGGGACAGCCTTCGTCGCCTGGCTGTGACGTAATCAGCCTTGAAATGTGGCCTCCGAAGGATGCAGCCGACGTTTTGGGACACAGCTATAGTGAGTTCAAATTTGTTATTCAGCACCTATTAGCAGGTATCTGTGATACAACCATGCAGTCAATGATACAGCATGCTAACAAAGCTAGCTAGCATTAGCTGATAGCTTAGCACTTCACCCTCTCATCTGAATCTGGCAACTTCTGCCTTCAGGAAAAAAACCCTCCCGAAAAAAACAACAACAACAAACGACAAACCACCTCCATGGGGGTTACATCCATCTTTTATATACAGCCTGTGCTTGATTTTTATCATTCAGATTTTTGTGTTTCAGAGGAAGAAAAACAAACAGCAACAACGATGACGTACCTGAGTCTCTGCTCTCCGTCTGATCCAGAGCCAGCAGCAGGTTTCCCCTCTGCAAGATCAGAAAAACAACAACTTTTAAACATCTTTAAGTTTCTTTACTGAACTTTTACTTTTTTAACACCAACGATCTGCACTTTGAATGAAACTCTTCAGCTTTCCATGCAGCTTCTCTTCTTCTCCTACTTTATCTGATGTTGTTACGTCACCTGAGCTACGACGTCCCTGTCTGTTGTCTCCTGCTCCGTCTGCTCTGCTTTTAACCAACAAACAATAAAAACTAAGTTTAGGAACAAAACAACAAAAGCCTGCTGTAATTTAGGATCAACAGGTGTCTGATTTCAAAATAAAAGCTTGCTGCTGTTACACATTTTCCTTGACGTTTCTCCTGGAGAAATGTCACATCCTGCTTCCTGTCAGACCGTCACCTGTGGATCTACACCACCAAAACCATCTGGCAAAGGAGTGTGTCAAACATAAGGCCCAGGGTCTAGAGCGGGGCCGCCAGAGGGTCCAATTGGTCCTGTATTTTCATGTTTTTCAGCTTTTACTACTGATAAAGACCTACCTGCTCACCAATCACACTACAACAAAGTAGTATGTTTGGTTTTCCACGACTACTATAGAAATAAAAACAAAACAAAACAAAAAAACCCAAAACAAAACCAAGAAAACAAGTTTCACTGACAAGAGCGGCTCAAATGTCCCTGCTCTCTTTCTTTGTAAACAGATTTGAGTGGAGGAGTTTACACAGTGAAAAAAAGGCTCATCACAGTTTGTTGGAGACTAAACTGGAGGACTGTCTAAGCTAAAAGCAGACAGGTGTGTGCTTTCAGAGCGTCACTGGCTTACAGCTGCAGTCTTGGATCCGTGGCGCTGGATGCAGAGCTCGGTGTGTCGGCTGTACTCCTTCAGAGGCACGGCTCTCTGACAGATGTAGCACTTCTCCTGGTTCCTGTTGGATTAATTTAGAAGAAAGCAGCGAGTCAGAAAACACCGAGCTCTCGCAGCTAACGGAGACACCACAGACACACCTACCTGCCAACGTCAGCGCCGTCGTTTGTGTCTTCGTTGCTCACTCTGCATGCTCTCTTCCTCCGAGGCGTCACTAAAGAGGAGAAAGAAACTCAAAAATGCCACATCTGACTCTCACTGGTGTCTCATGTTGTAATACCCAGTTTGGCCTGAGGGTGGCAGCGTTGTGTCACTGTTATGTTTAAAATTGAAAAAAGCGTCCGACTAGCTTCAAAGTGAAGGTTTGGAATAAAAAATCTTGAGAAAACTGATTTTCTACCTTTGAATCACTCCGCCCACGCTCGCCACGCCCGAGTTTGACAGAACCTGAATTAAGATTTCATTCAAAACGTGAAGCACTGTATTCTTTATATTTGGCTGACGCAGCACTGATGAAGCATCATTTAAAACCATCACACAGGACGAGGTGAAGGATTGAGAAGCCGATAGTGGACGCTTGTGTTTGATGGATTTTGCTCTCAGTGCGCCCTGATAACAATAAAAATCCTTACAAACAGGACTTTGTAAACCTGCCTGTGTCTCTGTCCTCTCGTCTACACTCGGAGGTTTTCCAGCTTGTGAAACCAGAAGATTTCACAACGCCGCCCAGCTGAGGGCACTCGCTGAGGCTCGGCTTCCAGCAGAGCCGCGATCGGCTCGGATATACGAGACGCAGCACAGAGGAAAGTTTTTGCTTCTGAATACGTCTGAAAGATTTCCACGATGACGACAAACCAAAACAAACGTCCCGATAATGGAAGCTCGGGTTTATGATGGCAGTTTGCTGAACAGCAGTAGAACTTTACTTCACTACAGGGATCCAATTTAAATACATTATTATATAAAAGCTATATATTCTGTGCTTTATTTGTTTGTATTCACTGAGGAGCTCCTTTATTCCTCTGCTGAGTTCTTTTTCTTTTTTCCTATTATAGAATTTTACTGAGTTACTCTGCGGCTGCTGTATACGAAATAAATCATCCTCTGTACATCTACAGTGTATGTGTGTGGCAGTTAAAGCATCTTTCCGATCTATGAACCTTCAGCAGTGTTTATCATTTTGTTCTTTGATGTCTTTGTTGTTTTTCTCTCTTCTTCTGTGTTTTCTTTCATCTCAGATCTCTCTGAGCTGTTCTTGTTTCTCCTTTTTCGAGCCGCTCGCTGTGTTTGAATGATTAAAGTTCCTGATGAACACTCTGCGGCTTTTTTAAAAATAAAGTTTCACCTTGTATGCAGTCGACCGCGGGCCTCCTCTCCTCCACGACCGCCACCTCGCCATCGCAGTACGCGGCATGCATCTCGATCCTGCTTGCAGGGAAGGATGCCTGGCAGAGTGGGCAGTCGACGGCGGTCTCGGGGCTGCGGGGGACGACGGCCGGCTCCGGCCCGGGCGACGCCGCTTGGTCCTTTATCTCCTCCACATCTGGATCCCCTCCGTCCTCCTGCACCTCCTCCCTGCTCGCAGGCTGACCGGCGCCGCTCTCGCTGCTGCCGACGGGGACATCCGCCTCCATCTTTCCACCTGTTGGAGCTGAGGATAAATGACAGCTTCAGCTTCTTAAACACGCAGCATGGAGGGTGAAAATGAAGCTTTTCTGTCTGATTACCGTCGGCCTCCACCTCCTCCACCTCCGACTCGCTCCTGGCCGCAGGATCAGCGTGAAGGATCATCTGTATCTCCGGACTTTTAGCTGCAGGCTGCGGACAAACCGTGTTTTTGTTTAATTTCAGCACTTTAACACATTATTTACTGACTGCTGCCATTTTTAAAAAACACAAGCCCTCCCAGCACCGTCACCTGCTGCTTGTACAGTTCAGAGTCTCGTGCCTCTGAGGAAGAGAACATGCAAACTCACAGAGGTGGTGCTGACCCGTGGACTTCAACCCAGAACCTCCACAATGTGAGGCATCAGTGCTAACCACTGCAGCACCGTGCTGCCCTGAAAGCTCTGCCGTAAGGCATCAGGACCAGTTCCTGTCAGAGTCGGCCAATCAGCTTTAACGCAGTTAAATCAGAAAACATGAGTTCAGACATAAAGGACGAACACACACACGGTGACGTTCATGAATGAAATCGTCACTGTGACGGTGCTGCAGGTATCGTCTCTAACACCATCCATTTACTAGCAGACAACCTCCATACTCTTATTTTGAAAGTCTAGTTGCTGGTGGGACCTACTGTTAACCTCCTGACTTCCTGTCTGGGAGTTTCTCCTGCACACCTGAGCAGACTCACCTGAGCTTCTGCATCACACACCAGGGTCAGGTCCTGACTGCTGTCGCCGCTCAGCTGCGTCTCTGAGGTCATATGAAGAATAACTTTATTGGAAAACAGTGATAATAACAGCTTCAATAACAGCACACAAACACATCACAGCATCAGTGTTCACTCCTCACTGCATTCAGAGCTTTCTTCTATTTAAATAAACTCATAAAATTCAGAAAGTCTGAAGAAAACGTTAAACTCAGGCTCAGGCGTGAGGACAGGTGAGACAAAATCCTTACCTGGACAAACCTCACAGTCCTCAGCGTCCATCGCTTCTTTGTCTCCCTCCTCCTTCTCTTCCTCCTCTTTGTTTTCAGTCTTCGTTTGCTCCTCTTCATCCTCCCCCTCCTCCGCTGTCGGAGTATCAGCAGCTTCATCCTGAGTTTTGCTCCTCAGCCTGAGACCTCGTCTGAAAGCCAGTTTGAACAAATCGAACGTTCCTTGTCAGATCAGACGGAAATCTCCTTTAACCTCCAAACACGAAGCAGACGGCGCTTCACGGCCGAGAGCAGAGTTTTACCTGCGAGCGGTGTGACGCTGAGGCGATCCAGTGGGCGACTCGTGCGATGGCGATTTCTAAAAACATCACACGTGTTCAAATATCCGGAACAGAAGCAAACAAACGTAATCTTCAGAGACATTTTCGTACCTCCGTTTGCGGCAGGACGGCCTCGCCCCACTCCGCCTTCCTCAGCAGACGCCGCTGAGCCCGTTTCAGAGTCTTCTCATAAACCTCCATCTGAGCCACGATCACCTGAGCGGCGACAGGAAGCATGAGTGAAAACACGCTTATGATACTCGGGTCAACATTTAACTCTCCGTCACACACGCATCACGTTACTGATTTCACAGTGACTCAGATTTGAATTTATTTTGAGGTTTTTAAGAGTTTAAAAACAAAGAAATTTATTTGACACAATAAAATAAATTTAACACTTCATTAACTTAAAAAAAAATTAATAATCCTTCTTCATCTTAAACCGGGGCTTCTGCAGCCCCTCGGTTCACCCTCTGTCTCTGCCTTTTATGACTTTGTTCTGATTGGCTGTCCCTTGTAAACAGCACATGACTGACAACAGGCACCCCCCCCCGCGCTAACCTAAAGTCTTGATTTCTGTCACATCTAACACCAAAACTACATTTAATTACTGAAAGACTCACTAATTATTTTTGCAGAATTTCATGCATGAAGTAAAACAAAGCAGCAAAGCCTCGTCCTGATGTCAGTTATAACAGTTTAGGGGTTTGTGCTGTAAACGAGTTCGTTATAAATGATCGTAATCTGTAACGTGACCACCTGCGTGTACGTGTCCGGGTCGAGGCCTCGCGGGCAGAAGGGAACGCCCCAGTAGTAGTGAACCGTGGTGGAGTCCGCGGACTCTCCAGAGCCGACAGAGGAGAGCATCCTGCTGTGATCAGGCTGCAGCTCCTCTGTGCCGGACTTGGAAGAAGTTTCAGGTAAAGTTTGTTTGCTGGAGCTGCTCTGAGGATGCAGGCTGGAAACAGACAGAGAGAGAAGATGGAAACTGGTTCGCATGATTCGTTCTGCAGCAGGACTTCACTGTCCTGTCTGTGTGTGCACAAACGTTACAGGAAACAGTCAGATTCAAGTAAACCCACAGGCCTGTGTTTACTGCCTGTATTCAGACCACGCCTCCTTTGTTTCTATGAAACACTTCCATACGTCCGTCTGTTCAAGCTTCCTAGCAAAGCTTCCCAGTCCTTCCGGGGGGATCTCAGAGTATTTCCTGGCCATGAAAGATAATATCGCCCAGCTGGGTCTGCCTGGATAACCTCCACAGGGAGGAGACGCTGGGACCAGCATGAACCACCTCAGCTGACTGAGCTTGAAGAAAAGGAGGCGCTCTCAGAGAGGAGAGTGGATGCAATGTGGGCTGTGAGACAGGTGAATGTTATTTCAGGGCTGAAAAAAAGAAACAGGTGAACCTCCAGCTCCCCTCATCTTTTACTCATCAGAGTCTCGTGAGCCTGACAGCTGACACGTGAGGTTTCGTACCTGCAGTTTGATCCGGTCGCCCCTGAAGAAGCAGCCATGTGGCTCAGGGAGGCCGCCGGGCTCTCTGCCTGATGAACTGACGTCTCCTCTGGGAAGACGGGGCTGGGAGAGCCGGTCGGCTGCAGGAAAAACAAAAAAGCAAAACAAGACATTTTTAAGATGACAGAGATGAAGACCTCGCCCGTCTTCATCTGCAGTCTGTGTGGACGAGCTGAGCTGTGTTCTTGTAGTAAAATGATTAACTTTATACCGTGACCTCCTCGTCCCCATCAGACCAGACTAGTGTCATATTGCTGGTCAGCTGACTCTCGGCCGGGTTCGGGGCTTTGGCCTGTCCGCTCAGCTCGTCTATAAATCCAGAATAAAAACACCGTCAATAAAAACAGACACAGTCCACAGAAAGCAGAGCGAGTGACCTTCGTACCTGACTCGGACGCTTTAAGCCTGTCCGCTCGACTCTGACCATCCTGCAATGAAAAGCAGCGAAAATAGAGAAACAAGTCTGAAAAGTCACCTAAACATCAAAAAACTGAGTGCCCAGTGCAGATCGGTGAGCCACACGATCGAGCGTCTCATCGTGACACTTTCAGAGAATCCACGTAAATATATCGAGCGTTCGGCTTTCTGAGGGAAAGCGTGCTCTGACCCTGCACGCAGCACTGCGACCTCTGAGCTCACCTTCCTGTTGGCTGGAGGACTCTCGCACCTCTGCTGCTGCAGTTCGAACACGGGGCTCTCGGAGTGGGCGTGGCTCGGCTCAGTCTGTCCTCTGTAGGGACTTTGTGGGAATGCTAACCGTTCTGAGGGAGGAATGCCGGGGCTTTGTGGGAACACGGGGGACGTGGGCCTCACGGAGGGGGTTAAACTGTCCTGAGAAGAAAACGAGAATCCTGAGTTTTCCCCGTCTTGGCCGTGCACGGCATCTCGGGGTCTGCGGGTGCTCGGTGACCTCTCATGCTGAGCGTTCCTGCCAAACACGGGGCTTTTAACGCACTCGGGGCTCGGCTCAATCTCGTCGCTGTCGTCGGGATCGGCGCTGGACAGGGCGGGGCTTTTGGGACGTGAGGCGAGGTCACTTTCAGGGAACGTCGGGCTCTCGGGACGAGGGGACTTTTGGGTGGCGTTCGAACCATTCTGAGAGCACAACACGAACCCGGAGCTCCTGCAGGTGTCCAGCAGGTCCTGGCTCAGCCGGCCGATGCGGACCTCCGCCCGGCAGCCCGTCAGTGGGAAGACGGGAGACCGACGCAGCTGAGAGCCCTCAATCTGCGTGGAGTCGGAGCTCTGGGAGGAAACAAAGAGACGAACCTTTAAATCACTTTTCTGACGCACGTTTTCCAGACGGATTGCAAACGACGACAACGAACCTGCGGAGAGTCTGGGAGAGCCGGCAGAGACTCTGAGCTGCAGGGAGACGCCTGAGAGTAGACCTTCTGAGTCTGCGACAAGTTTGGCATCTCCGGCAGAGGACTCCCCGCTTTCCTTTTCCTCTTTAAATTCCTGTTATCACCGTCTCCAGATCCTGCTGGAACACAGAACCAGTGCCTTTCATTTTTATTTCCTGGTGTGAAGTCTGACATCAGAGGGACGCTGGTGTTACCTTGCAGGCAGTCGTCCTCTGAGGGTCCCCGATCGACGGCGAGCGTTGTCTTCCCATTCGAGTATGCAAGTTTGCGGCGGGAGCAGAGCCTGAGGGAAACGTCGGCGGGCTGAGATGTACTCTTGGGGGTCCGACACGCCTGCGTCTGGCCGACCATCTGTGACAGGAAAAGCAGGAACGTCTTTCTCTGCATTCATTTGTCCGCTTGCTCTCATTTGTTTATTTGCTAAGATTAGCACTGTAATCTGTGCTGTTCTGGAGCTTTTAGCTTAGTTTAAAAAACATGAATGAAACTCTCAGAAGCGCATAACAGGTTTAGAGGACGACTCTCATCCTGGCGGTAAAAGTAAACCATGCTAATGTCAGGATTCACGCAGATCTGTAACATCAGAGCCGGCGCTCTGCACAGAGGCCCTGATTGGTGCAAATCGTCATCAGGTAAACAGGACAGAAATAAAAACCAGACGCATGCACGCCTGCTCCAGCTCCGTACTCACACTCTCCTTGATGGCCTTCATCATGGCCTCCTCCTCCTCCTGCTGCCGTCTGAGTGCTGTGGCGCTGGCTTCCTGTTCGCTCAGGCGCAGAGCCAAGTCCATCATCTCCTCCTCAGACATCTCTGCAAACACACACACAGAGCTTCATCACCAAAGTCCTGCTTACACCCTCAAAATGAAACACGTTCAGCAGTTCCTGATCCTCCCAGATCGCCCTGATTCCACCTCCATGCTTCTACACCTTTAGGTTTGGATTTGCTCTCCCTCTCCCTCTGACGTTTCTCCCTCGCAGTTGACGTGGCGAGAAGCGACGTCGAGAGCTCGTCCTGCAGAGACAAAGAACAACAAACAGAAGTTCTGCTGCTGTTTTTCACGCAGCTGCCAGATTATCAGTCAGACTTTACTGATCCTGGTTCCACGAGAGCGACGCCACGTGATTACGCCGCCACGTTCATTCAGGACACTCGCGTTTCTTCACCTGCTCGTCTGCAGCTTCACCCTCCTGCGAGTCCTCCTCCTGCTGGCTCTCAGAGGCCACGTCGATGAGTTTTTGCTTCCTCAGCGCCATCTTGCTCTGTTCCTGAGTAACTGCAGCCAGCAGACACACACAAAACTCTAAATAATAAACCAACCAGCCGTAAAATCATTGAGTTAAAGTTATTAGTGATCATCTTTAGATCCACTGCTTCCATAAACACGTAATAAAACATGTAGCTGCCCTGTAGCCTCAGACGTCCACACGTGTGACTGCCAAGCTCCAAACAGGGTTTTATTAACACGTCGTTTCTGATCTCAAATATCACCACAGTCCGTAACATTAGGATCCACCCAACCATTGTCTTCTACTCCAATCAGGATTGGATTGTTAAAGTTGATAATTGGTCGGATCACTTTATCCTCCAGTACAGTCCGAACTGTCTGAGGAATCTTCAGGAATCCTTCTCCAGGCGTCCTGAGGGACATTCAAAGCTCTTCTTTGGATGTTTCTGTTTTTTGTCTTGTTCTCCATCAGAATGATCTCACTCTGCTTCAGGGATGTTGAGGTCCGGGCTCTGTAGAGGCCAATCTGTGACTGATGGTGTTCCTCAGGCTTCTCCTGCACTGGCAGTGTGTTTGGCATCAGCCTCATGCTGAAAAACGAAGCTGCTGCCAGTCAGATGTTTCCAGATGGTACTGATGGCGTGTGTAAATCTGACCGCACTTTCATAGAGTTGATAATTCAGTTTTGATGAGATCAACACACTGATTGAAGGACAGCAGAGACCACGACACAGCCTCCACCATGTTTTACAGACGGCTGCAGACTCTCGCTGTTGTAGCTCCCTCCTGACCTCCTCCACACATTCGGACCATGATTTTGATTGGTCGCTCTACCAGACCTGTGTCCATTGATTTTAAATCCAGTTCAGGTGTAATGAGGCATACCTGTTTCCCTTCTTTAAGAATGGCTTCCTGAGAGCCATCATTCCCCTGAGACCACTCCTGATGAGGCTTCAGTGAACAGCAGATGGATCTCTCAGGTCTTCTCTCTGAAGGACATGACTGTCACCTGCTGTTTTTACACCTCTCACTTCTTCTGTCCTCCACTCGTCTAGCTTCCTCCTCTTCCTCCTATCTCAGCACACCATGCTGAGATATACCTAGTTTTCAGCTAATAGATCTTTGGGAATCAACTTCCTGGTTCAAACATACTT
The DNA here is from genome assembly GCF_001858045.2 of Oreochromis niloticus. Taxonomy (NCBI): domain Eukaryota; kingdom Metazoa; phylum Chordata; class Actinopteri; order Cichliformes; family Cichlidae; genus Oreochromis; species Oreochromis niloticus. Next base: position 30,011,606 of record NC_031975.2, on the reverse strand, counting down.
TCCATACCTGAAACTTTGTTTTTTTTTTCACATTTTTTGATTTTAAATGTAAAGAAAAGTCCCCAACGGAGTAAAATCCCAAATAATTATGAGTGGTGGCTCAAGACTTTTGCACAGCAGCTGAGAAAACAAACATGAATGTGTGATTAGAGACTGAATTTTGCTTTGATGGTCACGATTAAATTTAAGATTGTGATTGTTCAGCGGGATTATTTAAAGGGTCAGTTCATCCCCAAAACACGAAGCTTTAATCCTTCGAACTTATTGTTTCCGTCTTTAATAACGAACAACAGAATGATGACAGCCCTCAGGCCACGCCTACTACCTGCTTCACCTGATGATGGTGGGTCTCCTCCTCCTCTTCTCCTCCCTCCTCTCATCTGTCCTGCGGTGGGGCCTGAACAAACTGCCCTCTGCGTTAACACAAAAACAAACAGAGGCGCGTGAGCGGCCTGAAACATCGCACACTGGACGTAACGTTCGCTCACACGGCGCGAGGGCAGCGGTTGATATGGAAACAAGCTGACCACACGAGTCAGCGAAAAGAGGCCGTTAAAAGTTGGCGCTTTTCAGTTTTCCCGCAACTAAAGCGTGACGCTAGAGAGCGGGTCGGTCTGCCGCCCCTGCCCGGCACTCCGAGCGGCTGAGGCGGCGGTTGAAGGCCAGAGCTCCGCTCACAAACACTCACCCAGCACTTTTCCTCACTTTCGCGGCGCCATGTTTGTTTCTGTCCACCTCGTCACGTGACTGCGACGTCGGCGGGGCCGCCGCTGTCCACGATGCCTTCACGGACTGTCGGTGAACACAGGTTCCTCACCTCATGTTCCTCGAATACAGAATTCTTGTTCAAGTTGATTTTTGACGATAAATTAATTAAAAATAAAAGATAAATGGTATATTAAAACGAGTGTCTGTTTGTCTGTTTGCAAGGTAGAATACTCGATAAACTCTTAAACTTCCCTTTAAAGCTGTAAAAGTAAACTTTCATTTCTTGGTACCAGCTTCAGTTACTGGGCGTGGTCTTTACAGTTTTTATGTTCGCCACCATCCTTCATCTCATCATGGATACGCGAAAAAACAGCAGAGACTATAGAGAATATTTTGTAAGGAGTGAACACTTAAAGCTGAGGAAGCTGGAATGGGCAGCTTACCATTCCTACCTGGAAACGAAAAGGACCGTGTACCTGTTCAAAAATAAAGAATGCATCCCTCCGTACCCTCGGCCGGAGTTTCACGTTTCTCATGTGAAACACGACACAGAGAGAGGGTCACTGTGCTGGATCTGGAAGGATGGAGGCTTCAAGGATCCACACGGAGGCTTCAAGGACCCTGAAGAGCCGTCCCTGGTGTGGTGGAGTCTGGCTGTTGGACCAGAGGAGATCCAATCAGCTGAGAGGAGACTCCTGAAGAAGACCTTCCCAAACCGGACCAAGCAGCAGGCCCGGAGGCAGCAGAGCTTCCTGTGGAAGTTCGCCACCTCTCCAGCCTTCAGTGAGAAGTCCAGGTATGGATCGTACCGCTTCACCTTCAGGGTGGAGGAGGTGCTGGAGGCCTACAGCGAGCAGGTACGGACTCCTTCAGTTTAAATTTAAAACACTTACTAACATTTGATAATGCTGTTTTATTACAGCAGACACGATGAGAGGCCCGCTGACTCATTACAAACTGAATTTTATTTATTCATAAGTGTTCAGTTCATCCAGCACCTCCAGCCCGTCAAAACTCTGCTGACCACTCGCTTACTGTCACAGTGTAGATCATTATTATTTCAGTTATTACAGTTTTTTAAATTTGATTTCGTTTTGACTTTTTTGTTTTTAAATCATTTCAGTTCCAGGAAGTCTCCAGTTCAGTTTGTTGGTCTCAGTTTCGTTTTCATTTAGTTTTATTCATTTCGAGCTCGGTTTTAGTCTTTATGACTCATTATTGTATTTATTGAAAAGACCAGAGAAGATGTAATTTATCTGCATACATGTTCAAGTATAACCAGAAGGCTCAATCAAAAACTTCCATCTGACCTGATCAGGCAGTTTGTGATTTTACCAGATTATTAAATCACAAAACAAAAACATTTCCTTTGTAAATTTATTTTACTTTAGTTTTTCATGTTCATTAAATTTCATTTCGTTAAGTTTCAGTTTGTTGTATATAAGGTCTAATTTTTGGTGTAGTTTTATTACCGTGTAATAACCTCGGTGTAGAGGTGAGTAAACGTCTTCCTTACATTTTGCTTCCAACAGCCAGACTTGATTGTGATATTTAAAGAGTTCTACAGATTTCCTGAAGCTTTTTCAGAGCTTTTATTTGGACGTTGGCTGCTTTTTCACTCATTCTCAGTCTGGTCTTTGTACCTGACCCCAAAGCACCAAACACATGGGAGGAACCAGTGCTGCAGGGATTATAAATCTGTGACCAGCCTTTCACGAAACAGTCTGACACCAACAAAGAGCTCTAAGTTGAGCACTTGTCACATCTCTGCGTGGTGTGAAACCTCTTTAAACCTCTTTATTTGTCTCCAGTTTTGCTTTGGTGCTCCGCCCGTCTTGCGAGTGTTCAAGACCTCCCTGTACAAACAGGAAGTGGTGTATACCGTGCTGGTCCACAGCCCACATGATGACAGGCGCTTCTCCGAGTACCCCGAGCTGCCCGATGATGACCCGAACGCCGTCTGTGCTTACAGACGAGAAGAAAACATCTTCATCTGGAGGCCAGAGGCCATGTGTGGGACACACTGGTAAGAAACACGTAAAAATGTTCATGGAGTCCACCGAACCACACACTCACTGTCAGTTTATTAGATACACCTACTAAAACATCTAATCATGTGGCAGCAGCTCAGTGCATCTAGACATGTAGACATGATCAAAACGACTGAAGCTAAGCATCAGGATGGGAGGGGGAAGGTCTGACCCAGAGTGTGGCATGGCGGTTGGTGTTTCCCAGACAACCGTCCTCACACGACCACACTGTGCCATCTTCTGATTGGCTGCTTCCAGCAGAGTAACACACCATGTCACACAGCCCAGATCATCTCAAATTGGTTTACTGAACACAAGTGTTTGTATATGATGTCATGCCACTCCAAGTTTAAACACATTTAAAAAATAGCTGCTATCTGACTCAGAATCAGCTGATTTGTCTGTAATTTGTAAAATAACTTTATTATCGTTAATGAAACTTACTAACACATGTGGACTCACAGAGAGAAGATGATGGTGAAAGGAGGACCTAGTTCTTGTGCCACAGACAGTACACGGGTCCAGTTTTACTGAAAGTGTGATGTAATTAGGAGTTAGTGAGAGACAAACACTGATGCTGAACAAAAACCAGGCCGTGACTTCAGGACACTCGGAGTGTCTTTACACACAGCCGCACAAGCATCAGGTTCACCTTCAGCGCTGACCTGAGCAGCGTTAGTGAGGTGCAGTGATGGAGTTTAACCTCTGTGGGCTGATTCAGATGCTGCTTCCTCTCAGGTATGAGCTGAACTACAGACCTGAGGACAACCTGATGGAAGCCTGGGGGCCGATTAAGTACCCACAGTATTATGTTTGGGATCACGTCGCCCTCGCACTGCATGTGGAGAGCGGACAGGTACGTTCGCTCAGATCTTCACGTCGAGAATTGCTACAAATCCAGCTGCACAGACGTGTTAATTTATCCTCTGTTTCTTTTTCAGGTGCTGAAGTTCGACTCCGATCGACTGAGACAGAACCTCAAGTTCTGTGAGCGAGACGACGTGACCATCGCACCGAAATTCTACTTTGATGATTCTGAGGAAGCTCAGAGTGTGATCGAAAGTCTGTGGCCCGAGTCGTCACTGGAGAAGAATTTTGCAGGTAATAAATCAATAAAACTCTCAGTTACAAACCTTAAAGTTATATGACAGAAACTCAACTCCACATAGTTTTTATTACATCAGGCAGCCTGTTTATTTCTGCTGGAACATTTTACCATTGGAGTCTATGGGGACTGAACCAGCCTCTAGTGGTCGCTAGAGGAACTGCAGTTTTCCCACCTCGAACGTTGGCTTCCTCTTTCCTCCATCTCAGTTCCTCCTCTGCCTCTCTCCTTCTCACAGGTCTCTCTCTTTAGGCGAAGAAAACCCCACAGCAGTGTTAAAGAAGCCTGAAGACTCGGTGCTGTGAGGCAACGATCGGGGTTGAACTTCTGCAAACTTTTCCTTTTTTAAAGAAACCAAACGTACACACTGCTGTGCAAAAAGCTTGAGGCACCTCGATAAGAAGCAAACTAGTGAGAGAGCTGCTTAAAGTGTTATTGATGCTGTCAATGATAAGCCGCGCGGCTGAAGCATCAGCGCCTCTGTGTGAGCGCACTGTCACGCTAAAACATCAGCAACACTGGACCGTTGTCACTCTGTCCTGTCTGCAGGAGACCAGTCTGCAAATTTAAGATTAGAAGACGATTTCAGAAAGTAAAACTATATACAGTATTATTATTATTACGACTGTTACTGTAGTTATTTTTATGGGTCCTGTGTGAAAGTTAGGGGTGCTTTAGGACCCCCATAAAGGGTCTAAACTCACCTGTGAGTGTGACCACCTTTATTCTCAGGCTTCCTGAATTCATTCAGAGCTCTTTGGATGTTTCTGCCTTTTGTCATGTGATTGTTGGGTTTTCTCAGTATCACTGTGGGGTCTTTACCTTGCAGTGTGAAACACCTGGAGGTTACTGTTGTTGTGATTTGGTGCTAAAGAAATACAACGATGATCTCACACTGCTTTGAAAATGCTGATGTTTCCTCTGAGGAGGCCGATCCATGACTGACGGTGTGTTTGGGATCATTGTCGTGCTGAAAACTGAAACTCTGGCCAATCAGATGCTTTCCAGACTGCTGGTAACAAAGTGTCTGAAGATACAATTTAAAACTGCTTCTTTGATTGGTCGTCTGTTACGTGTAAACACGACACTGGTTCAAGTGGGTGGGGTTTCTCCACTTCTATGCTTCATCATGGTGGAAGTTATACACGTAACAGTGGAGGGGCGGGGACAGAAAAACTGCTTCACATGCTTCGCTTTTGCATTTTCTTAGTTGATTTCAGATATACGATTTCCTGTAATACCGCAGATACATAATTATGTCCCTGTGGGTATGAACACGTATGATTATGTGTTTTTATGCAGCTTCTCATGTTCATGTGCTTGAATTTCACACAGATTTCTACCTTTTTTATACAATAAGACAATAAAGTTCTTTTGAATCTGAATCTGTGTATTTATTAAGAGAACAATTGTACAATTAATTATAAACACAAAGGTTAGTTTATTTATATTCCTAGAATAATATTGAAAAGCTCTGAGACATATTAATCTATTTTGATTGACCCCACCTTGAGGTTGGACCTGTGGGCGGGGCTTATCAGAGGCTCTTGTGGGTTTACTACACATAGCTAAGAGCACCCAGCCTTCCCTGGCTCCTGGAAGGTGCTCCATCTGGGGACTGGGCTATGACTGGGAGGAATGACCTACCTGATCTCTGAGCGCTGGAGGTCGACAGTACCGGCAGGAGAAGCAGAGTGCAGCTCGAGCAGTAGCTGAAGCAAACATCTGGGTGTGGGAGGAATTTCTGAGAAACTGTCAGAAATGTTTTGGGGTTAACTGCTCTTAATTTTCACTGATTACCATCAGTCATTAGGTTGGTTTAAAGAGAATCATGGATGCCAGGCAGCAGGTGGGGCTCCATTAGTGAGGTCAGGTCTCTCCTACAGTCACATTGGGCGTTTATCAATATGCGTACTTGTGCGTACTTGCGTTCTCGTGTACTCGTGATACGTCATCAGTCAGAGACCAAGTACTGTTCCAATTCGAAGTACGCATCACGCCGAGAACGCGAAAAAGTCCCGGATGTGTTCTCGATCCGCCCATTTTATCGAGCATGCATCGGTGTAGACTTGGGACAGCTATATATCCCAGAATGCATTGCGTCCAAAACTCAACAGCGGACTCCCGGCACATCGCCCCCGCCCCCCGCCCCCCCGCTCGCGGACTTCTCACTACTCAGGTTAAAGAAACCCCAGCAGCTGTCTATAGTATTGAGTGTCCACTAGAATAGAAATAAAAGCGTTCTAACGTCTCACCTGCTTGTTTTTATTAAGGTATGTACACGTATGTACATGTACACTATTTTTATTAATAGAGGTTTCACTACTGAGGTTAAAAATGATATATGAGTCACTTAGATCACTTCTAAATGTTAATGTTTGGTTTATTTCAGTGTTTTATTTGTTCCTGAGTAAACCGGTTTGGCTGTGATTACAGTTAAGCTTCATAACATGTTACTCACAGTTAAATTAGGAGGGGACGGCAGTAAAAACTCCGGACCTGTGACATCATCACGTACGCTGGTGTTCCGACTGTACAAATCACGAGTCCGTGCTCGCGTACTTGAGAATTGAGAAACGGCCCACGAGTCCGTGCTCGCGTTCTCGGCGGGTATGTACTCCCGTGCGTTCTCGGCGAGTACGTACTCACCGAGCACGCCAGTACGTACTCGCGTACTTGGGCATTGATAAACGGCCATTGTCATTGTTGTAGTTTGAAGTTTGTCAGCCCTCAGAGACCCCCTGCTGGACAAGGAGAGCTTCAGATCAGAGAGAAGATCACACACACACATACTGTGTGTCTGTATTGGGCCAGTAATATGTGTAATACTATAAAAGCTGAGTTTGTGAATGAGTCAGAATTTGTGGGTTTATTGCTGATTTGAGTCAGAACTGCAGTTTAAACCTGGTGAGAAGAACAAAGAAAAGTAGAAATGAGCCTGAAAAACTCTTATCAGGGGAGCTGCAGCTGCAGGTGAGGTGAGCTTGAGAAACTGTCAAGAAATGCAGCTGGTGGGAGAGGCAGTGTTTAACAAATAGCAACCTTGAGACGGTGACAGGAAAGGCGGGTGGTTGAATGATGCTCCACCCAAGAGATCAATACAAACATCTACCAGCCTCCAAAGCAGCACGATGAGAGATAAACGAACTCCATGAGACTCTGGACCTGTTTGGTTATTATTGTCACTGCCTCGTTAACACGAGAGAAGAAGAATGAAATGAGGACGTCTTCTGTGCTCAGAGGGATTTTTTAAAGGTGCCAACACAATAACTGATGTTATGTTGTGTGTATCAAAGAGCCATGTAGGGGTCAGCAGAGGTGGGAAGTAATGAAGTACAAATACTTTGTTACTGTACTTAAGTAGAATTTTCAGGTATCTGTACTTAAGTATTTATTTTTTGGACTACTTTTTTACTTTCTACTCTTTACATTATCAAAACTCGTCTCTTTAGGCTCAGCAGTATCATTTATATCTTTTTTGTTAAAGTGGGGTTAGGCCAAAAAGTGATTTCTGTTATGTAAGCTGCTATAAGTAACTTGTTGGCCTATAATATGTGAACCATATCTTAGATGTATCCCTCAAGAATAATATAAAATCATCTTGAGACACAAACGACATTCACATCACAAGAAACTGGAATCAAACTGACTTTTATGTGTTCTTTATCTTTAGGTACAATGACGCAGTTTATTGGCACTGGGAGCAGTGCAGGTGTCTGTATGTGGTATCAGCTTCGAGCGGGGGCTGCAGAAGAAGCATGAAGGGAGAAACGTTCCTATCAGCTCAACAAACATCAGCAAACACACAAACTGTTTGTGTGCAGTTTGTCTCACAGCGTGTTGCAGCTAAAGGTCCAGCTGCTGTATTTCACAGAGAGAGAAAAGAAAGAGATAACTTCACTCAGAGATGGAGAAAGATAAGAAACACAACAGGTCTGCGCTCCACTGTTGAGAGTTGTGGACCCAAATGCAGACAAATCATGTGTGGAAACAGAACTGGATATTAACGAAAAGCGAGGCGTTTAGTAAGGCTGGTGAAACAATACAAAACTAATCAATCATCTAAACTGGGAAAGCTAACATAAACCAAACAACCATAAAAACCTGGACAGGAGGAACCAAAACCATGAAGAGACACGGGGAGGTTAACAGGCTAACCAAGGTGACGAGGGAAGGGAAACACAGCTGGGATGAATGAATATAGCGACAGGACCGGAGGAAGCAAAGTGAACACACAGAATATGGGACGCAAGATTTTCAAAAATAAAACAGGAAATACTGAGACGCAGACCTAAGACACACGGCTTGACATAACATCAGGGAACTAGAAACGGGAGATGGGGCACAGACATAACTAAGAAACAATACAGAGAACACAACGGCTGGACAGATAGACTGACACAAGGGGAAACTTAACCAAAAGGAGACGAGACAAAGAGGGAGACAGAGCAAGTGTGACAGGAGGGGAGACAAAGACATCACAACATGACACGGGGACTGGGAGGAAGGAACACTCAGGGAAATGAGCAGTGGTGGTTTTTGATATGGGCGACATGGGCGGTTGCTGCCCTGACATCATGCCCGGGTATTTTGGGGATTGCATAGGCACCGATCGGTTTCTATTGCCCATTTGCAAGGAGTAAGACAGCCCTTATTTTACAAGGTGCACCTAATGCTTGCTGCACAGGGAGGAGAGGGGCGGGGCAGCGGGGGATTCTCTGGTTGGCTGGAGCGGCATCTAATAACCAGCTTGCAAAATAAAAAAATAAAAAATGAAATGAAATGTCACTGTCAACGCCTGCTTGCTGCTGCTGCTCACACACAACCTGTCGAAAAGGGAGGGGGCGTGCTGCTTCCAAATAGTGCACATTTCATACATAATGTTGCATACAAGCCCGTTATGTATTAATTAGTTTTCCTGGGTTGTGTGAAATCACAGAAAAAAATTCCTATATAAACTGAATCTGTGCACTAAGGTTGTTGTGGGGTTGGGTGTTGCTGGAGTGCAAAATTACTGATAGAAGATGGACAAGAAAAGGTCACAGCCATCAGGTCTTCAGTTTAGAACAAAAGAGAAAAGAAGAGGAGAAACGAGCAAAAGATACAGGTAAGCAGATGTGTCATTGAATGGTGGCAGGTGCATCCTGAAACAAGATAACATTCATTAGTAGGGATTGGGAAAACTTCTGTTTAGCTTTGTTAGCCACTTATTGAATCTTGTGTTGTCCAGCATAATATTAATTACCCATTAATTGGACGAGCTGTATTGTTGATTTGTCTGCGATTCTCAATGTAGGAGGAATTATAATGACTGTTAGCCACTTGCATACTCTCTCTCTCTCTCTCTCTCTCTCTTTCACACACACACTTTCATAAATTCAGCATGGCTCAGTATGGTCTGTGTGTGAGTGTGGGGCGTGGGCGGTGGGGGGGGCAGGGGGAGTGTTCGCCCAGGGCACCAAACAGGCCAGGACCGCCCCTGGGTAGAACCGTCCTTCAATGAGCAACTTTTTTACTTTCTTACTTACATTTCGGATCCTGTACTTTTTCACTTTTACTTGAGTAAAAAGGTTGCTTCACTACTTTAACTTTTATTGGAGTATTTTTTAACACAGGTATCTGTATGTCGTTAGAGAGTCTCGTTGGTTATGTGCAGGATAATCTGCGGACGGAAAGAAAACACACAGTCAGCTGATTTCCGTTTGGAGGAGGCGGAGGGAGTAAAAACGTGGAGCTGTTCGCAGATGTTGAGGAGAGGAGACGCGGACAGTACTTTTGGTTTTACTGCATGAAAGGAGCAGAGCGTAGGTAAGATAACAGTGATAATACTAAAGGAAAACTTTGTTTGTATCGTCGGGATGGGGATCGTGTTGGTGTGTAGCCTTGGGGTTACACTGTTAACTGGTAATAATGTAACAGCGCGTTTGTAACAATGACTTTCTGATGTGTAATTAAACAACATTCATTACTTTGACGATGAGCTACGAGATCACATGTAATGAAAGGCCTGTTGGGATGAACTTGTAATAAAAATACATGTTTGGACTCAGTGAGCAGAGAGCTCCGAGTCTTCTCAGCAAAGCTTTATTATTTACTTTTCGCTACTTCCTCTTTCTGTGCGTACGGCTCAATCACGTATTCGGTACACTCAGTGACGTTCATCAGCCAGTTCGGACTTTACAGCAGTTTCGACATCGTGGTACTGAACTGTACTGCCTGGGCTCTTTTGTTTACGCCGAGGGAGACAAGACACCTCTGCCCAGCGTTCTGAGACAATCGGTCAGTCTCTGGACAACAAACTGGACGCCCAGCGTCCCCGACTGTACCGGGGAGACAGAACGAAGGACTCAGGCAAGAAAAGGGGAGGAGGTGTGTGCTTTATGGTTAAGTCTTTGTGGGCTATGGATGTGTGTATCTTAAAAACGCACTGCTCTCAGACACTCCAGCTGCTGACCTTCAGTTCAGTTCTCCTTCAGCTGTTTACATCCCCCCACGTGGTGATAAAGCTATGGCTATGGACGACCTGTATGACGTCATTAGAGGACTTGATTACAAAAATCCTGAAGCTGCCTTTATTGTGTTGGGAGACTTTAACAGAGCCACCATGAAGAAACTTCCCTACAGGAGGTGATCAAACACTGGATCACTCCATTCAAGGAATGCTACAAACCCCTCCCCCATCTAGCTTTTGGCAATGCAGACCATTGTCCCACACTGCTGCTGCCTGCATACAGACAAAGGCTTAAACAGGACAAAACAGTTTCCAGGGTCATTTACAAATGGGACAGTGAGGCTGAGGGGGTCTTACAGGCCTGCTTTGAGACAACTGACTGGCAGATATTTGAGGATGCAGCTGATGGCAACATCAGTAAATTCACAGACTCTGTTATAGGCTATACTGGAAACAAGCATGCAGCTTTCAGTCCACCGTGTCTCTTGCAGATGAGCTCAACAACTTCTGCGCTCGTTTTGATGCAGAAAACATAAAGCAAGTCCTTTTTCCTCAGGCAGGCAGTGAGGCTGTAACCTTAATACTTGAAATAGAAGATGTGAGATGGTCTTTCAAAAAGGTCAACCCAAAACTTGCCTTGAAGCTCGTCGACCTTGGGCTGGGAACGTCTATCCGCAGATGGATTCTGAACTGTGGGTGGTGAGAGTTGGTAAGCACACCTCCTCAACACTTATTTTAAACACAGGGTCGTGTGCTTAGCCCCCTCCTGTGTTCCATGTTCACACACGACTGTGTTGCTAAACATAAGTGCAACACCATTATCAAGTTTGTGGATGACAAAACCATCATAGGCCTCATCACAGACAACGATGAGACGGCCTGTAGAGTGGAGGTGATGGCGCTGTACATGTTGTGTCTGGATAATAACCTGTCTCTCAACGTCAGCAAAACAAAGGAAATGATAGTGGACTACCGGAAACGACCAGTTGGGGAACACCAGCCCATCCACATCAACGGTGTCAAGGTCCAAAGGGTCAGCAACTTCAAATTCCTTGGAGTAAATGTCACTGAGGATCTCTCCTGGACCCTCCACACGGACGCTGCTATCAGGAAAGCTCATCAGCGACTCTACTTCCTGAGGAAGCTGAAGAAGTTTGTCATGAACGCCAACATCACCTCAAATTTCTACAGGTGTGCGATCGAGAGTTTGCTGACAAGCTGCTTTACAGTTTGGTACAGAAGCTGCTCTGCCAGCAGCGGCAAATCACTACAGAGGGTGGTGAAGGCAGCAGAGCACATCACTGGCATGAGGTTTCCTGCCATTCAGGTCATTTATCTGTAGCGATGCCTCTGTAAAGCACACAGCATCATCAAGGACCACAGCCACCCAGCACATCAGCTCTTCTCCTTGTTACCGTCTGGCAGACGTTACAGGAGTCTGTCTGCTCTGACTACAAGACTCAAAAACTGTTTTTACCATCAAGCCATCTGACACCTCAACTACAACATCTGAACACACGCACACACACATCACACTTCATTTCTTATCATACTGTCTGTGTTTCCAGCTTTATCAAAGAGGAAAATCTTCAGCCTAATCATCAACTCCTGTCTCCTGGATCCAGCTGCGACAAAGCTTTCAGGCTCCTGTGAGTGAGTTCCTATAATGAGTAATCACCCCTGGGTGCTTAAAGAAATCTTATCCAGTGACTCACACCCAGTGCTGATCATGCTGATTACAATAACAGTGTGTTATTGTGTGTGTGTGTTCAAAGATGAACTTTTATTTCCAGATAACCAGCTGATGACACTGCCTGACATATACTGAGCTGTCAGAGCTGCTCTCCACATCAGCAGAGAGTGACACTGACAGTCTGGACGGTGTGTTTGATCGACCTCATCGGATCATGCAGAGACAAGGAAGCATCAAAGAACAAAAACATTATAAAGCGAGGCATTTAAAGCTGAATGATTTGAAACAGGAAGCTCAAGATACTCATTTGTACAAGAAGTACCTCTGCAAAGACGACATCCCTCCGTACCCCGGACCTGGAGAGGTTTCACTTGAGTTTCATGTGTCTCGGCTGAAGCACGACACATACAAATTAGAAGAGATCAAGAATGACGGAGGCTTCAAGGATCCAAACAGCGGCTCAAAGGATCCAGACAGACTGTCTCTGGTGTGGTGGAGTCTGGCTGTGGCACCAGAGGAGATCCAGTCAGCTGAGAGGAGGCTCCTGGAGGAGGCCTTCCCAAACTGGACCGAGGAGCAGGCCCGGCGGAAGCAGGGCTTCCTGGTGGACTTTGCCTCGTCTCCAGCCTTCAGTGAGAAGTCCAGGTATGGATCGTACCGCTTCACCTTCACTGTGGAGGAGGTGCTGGAGGCCTACAGCAAGCAGGTACGGACTCCTTCATGTAAATTAACATTAATTAACTCAATGAAGTTTTATTTTTTAAACTTTTTAAACTTGATTTTGTCAGTGTAGCACCTCAGACTGAAAAAGCTCCCTGACTACATGTAATCAATGATTTTCTGTTTTTAGCTGGTCAGCTTCACCTCAGTGGAACATTTTGTGTATTATATGTTTGACTGAAACGTCTGTACAACGTCCCGGCTCACTGATGAAGTCCGGTGTAGTTGGTGTGAGTCTCTCATCAAAACATGTTTTTTTTTCCAGTTTTGCTCCGGCCGCCCGCCCGTCATGCGTGTTCTCAGGACTTCCCTGTACAGACAGGAAGTGATGTATGCTGTGCTGGTCCACAGCTCAGACAGTGATTGGCTCTTCGCTGAGTATCCCATCCTGCCCGACGCTCCGAACACTGTCTGTGCTTATAGGGACGGACGCTTCACCTGGAGGCCCGAGGCCATGTGCGAGACACACAAGTAAGAAACAGATGTTACAACACACACACACACACACACACACACACACACTCAGAATAATCTGTTTTTTTTATATTTACTGAAGTCAGACAACATTCGGTGGATGTTCCTGATCCTTTAAAGACTGTCAGCTGATTCAGACGCTGCTTCCTCTCAGATATGTGCTTTTACAAAGACGTGACAAAAACCTGATGGAAGCTTGGGGACTGATTCAGGATCCACAGTATTATGTTTGGGACCACGTCGCCATCGCCCTGCATGTGGAGGGTGGGCAGGTACCTTCACTGCTCCTCCTCCTCACACACCTGCAGAAACATCAGGAACATTATTGTGTTTAAACTTCTTAAAGCTGGAAGAAGCTTTTTGATTCTTGTCTTTCTGAGTTTTTGTTCTTTGTGTGTTTCTGCCAGAGTTGGTGTGTTTGGAGGTTTGATGAATAAATGAACATGTTTACTGTAAATAAACTAAACGTTTCAGTTCTGTTTGAGTTTCATTTTGTAGGTTTTTTGTGTAAAACTGTTGCTTGTTGTTTTCTCTCTGTTCATTTTCTTTTCCAGGTGCTGAAGTTTGATTCTGATGATCTGAGGAAGAACCTCACGTTCTGTGAGCCTGACGCTGTGACAGTCACACCTGAATCTGACTTTCAACATTACGAGGATGCTCAAAACCTGGTCGCTCGTTTGTGGCCACTGAAGAAGGAAGTTTCACTCCAGCAGAGAATCAGAGGTAATAAATCAATAATCAATAACAGGCTGAGTTCCTGCTTCACCTCCTGACACAGCCGATGAGCTGTGAGCTGTAAACGTCTCCTAAACTAACCTTCTTCATCAGCAGGCTCTACAGACTCTCTGCGGTGAGACGACGCCCTCAGTCTGAGCTCTGCACACTTTGATCTTTTCTTTCATTTTGAATAAATCAAACATAGAGCTTCATGTTGGTGTGGTTTAAACTCCTGACTGTGCACGTTTTTAATATTTTATATTGTTGTTGTCATTTTTCATCACCCTGAGGCTGTCTTTGAGGTTTCTCCACCTTTATTCTCCTTTTCCTGAGCGACTGCAGCATCACCGGCTGCACAGTGAACCATGGTGGAGGTTACACAGAAGGAAGCAGCCGAGTGGAACGAACACAGAAAAACTGTTTGACGTGACTTTTTTATTCGATTAGTTTATTAAAGGTTTATTACATGAATTTCCAAAGTGCGCAGCAAAAGACCAAAGACAGATAAAACACACATGATGAGTATAAACATGTGATTATGTGTTTCACTGCACTCTGTCCTGTCTGTGTGTGATGTGTTCATGTGACTGAATCAAAGACTAATTACTTTGTACACACAAAAAGTGGACAATAAAGTTGTTTTGAATATTTTGGCTGTTTTCCGTGTTCAGGTGTCTTCACAGCTCCTCCTCCTCACTCTTCACACACCTGAAGCTTTTCACATCAGATCATTTGTTGCTGTCTTTGTTAAATCAGTCCAACATGTTACTAAAAGTGCTCCGAACGACCATCGATTCCTGATTCTATCAAATGTGACGTGTAACAGCGCCGCCCTGTGGTCAGAGATGGTATTACACCCACACTGAGGTTGAGAGAGGTGAAGCACATCAGCAGAGTGTCTGATAGATGACATTCAACTAAAATGACAATAAATCTGTAACCTGAAAGGGAACCCAGACGAAACTGTTCCCAATCTTTCATTTAAACCATCATTTATTTCAAAAATAAATATAAAATAAAAAACATTCCTCCTTCAGGTCGTCTTTTTCACTGGAACTAAGGAGCCGAGCTACTACTGAAAAACAACCTTACACTGAACTACAACCAAAATAACTGAATGTAAATATGAGGAAACCAACACAAAAATACTTCTAAAAAGGCACAAAACTGCAAACACTGCAGTAACATAAGACTCAAACAGAAACTGAAAGTGCAAAAATCTCACAGGCTCCTACATTTGCTTGAATGTGCTTTTAAGACCAGGCAAACGATCAATATCAGATGACCTGACTGATGTGACGTAAAGGAAGCTTTTAAAAACTGACAGAGCTTTGCTGCAGAAACACAGAGCTCTGCCAAAGAGGAGGGCTGAAAGAAGTCACGGAGCTGAGAGCAGAACATCAGCAGAGACAAAGATTATCTGCCTGTAAAAGACGAACATGGACAGCAATCCTGCTTCACCCTGTGAGTTATTTATAACTTTTATTGTTATATAAGAAATTTCAGGTTCATATAAAGTTTTTATAAGGAGAATATGAGGTTTTGTATTCATTACATTGATGAATTCATTGTTTTCAGGCAGGTGATTTCTCTTTGTGAATGTGTTTGTGTGTGTGGTGCTAACACTGCTCTCTCTCATTCTGTTCTATATTTATTTGACCTCTGCTTTCCTGTTACACCCAAATGTGCTGTAACGCAAAAACTGAAAAGCTTTTGTGACAACAAAGCATAAAATCCAACAGGTAACAACCAAATTAACTGTATTTAGACAGCGTTAAAATGAAAACTCTTTCATGTCTTTGTGAAAATTTCAGGGAGTTTTTATTCAGACTGAAGCTGCTCCACCATTACAACCAGAAAGAAACCTGAGTAGATCTCACAAAAAAGACGACCTGAACATTAAAGTCAATTTATTTGTTGCTGTGCAGGTGTGTGTTATGTGCAGTGTTGTAGATGTGTCAGAGGACCTGTATATGTAAAAACCTGCTTTACTCAGCACTCATTGGTCAGATCAGAGAAAAAAATAAAAACTGTCTTGGCTGCATCTCAGAAGGCTGCAGTGGTTTGATGCTGACAAAATCTGTCTTCCTTAAACCTCCATCAGAAGCAGGCTCAGGGAGGGGCGGCCATGTGCCGTGAGCGGTTGGAGTTGAGTGGAAGAAGACAGGACAAGGACACGCTGTAGAAGAGAGCCAGAGATCAATAATAAGGAATGATTAAATGCAGAGAGGTGCATAAACACACGTCTTTGTCTCCCTCCCCTCAGAGGGCGGGCCCTCCCTGAGGCTGAGCTCATTGCTGAACAGAAAGTGTTCTGTGTGCATGTTATCAGCTACTGACTCATGGAGGAAAGTAGCTGATATCAGTGAAAGGAGTAGAAGGAGACATGAAACAGCTGGGCTTATAAAACTGCTGCGTCATCTGTGTCGCAGTGATATCATTTCATGCTGATGAATGATGCCACCCAGAGGTGTGATTAGAAATAAAGTGGATGTGGAATGCTTCTCTTTGGAAAACCTCATCGATGACATGTTGATCTTCTTCAGCAGATGCAGCAGACGAACATCTCAGGATCGTGATGGTTGGGAAAACTGGAGCTGGGAAGAGTGCAGCAGGAAACATCATCTTAGAAAGAAGAGTTTTTAAATCCACTTCAGCTTCATCTTCGATAACAGCAGAGTGTCAGAAGGAAACATCAGAGTTTGGGGGTCAAACACTGGCTGTAGTTGATACTCCAGGTCTGTTTGATACCAAACTATCTCAAGAGCAGGTGGTGAAAGAGATCAGTAAGTGTATCTCCTTTGCTGCTCCTGGTCCTCACGTGTTCCTGGTTGTGATCCAACCAAACAGATTTACCAAAGAAGAACAAGAAACAGTGAAAATCATTCAGAAGATATTCGGAGATGAAGCAGCACGCTACACTATGGCCTTGTTCACCCACGGAGACGATCTGGAAGCAGATGAAGTCAGTGTAGAAGATTTAATTAATGGAAATAAAGAACTCAGTGACTTCATCAGTCAGTGTGAGGGAGGATATCATGTTTTTAACAACAGAGTAAAGGATCCCTCTCAGGTCAAAGAGCTGATGAAGAAGATCAACACAATGGTCCAGAGAAACGGAGGAAGCTGCTACAGCAAAGAGATGTTTGAAGAAGCTGAGAAAGCAATAAAAGCAGAAATGGATCGACTCCTGGAAGAAAATCCAGAGATGTCAGAAGAAGAAGCCAGAAGACGGGCAGAAAGAAAAAACGAGTACATCAGGGCTTGTGGGATAGGGGCGAGCGTTGGAAGTGTCTTAGGCCCAGTGGGAGCAGCAGCGGGAGCAGGAGTGGCAGCTGTAGTTGTAGCACTGAAACATGCATGTGCCATACAGTGAAGGTGAAGAATGAAGATTCATCATCTACATATTTCCACCTCAGAGTTGGTACATATGAGTTGGTATGCAGACGACTCAGCACTATACTCAAAATTAATGCAGTGGAATAGAACAGAAATATATCCCACTATTATAAATACACAGCATTATATGGCCATATCAGACCTATAATGGAAAAATTCTAGTTAACCCTCACATGTAGATTTAGGTGGTTAGAACTTCACTGCATGATTTTGCACAGCTATGCATGTTTAGATGGCTGAGAATAAAAGAGGAGCTGAGACGCCCCAGAGTTGACTGTGAACTGTGATGTTTGATGTGTGTCTGTTCTCCTGTGAGTAGTAAGAAATACTTTGACCGCAGCTCTTTCTGTGTTGCAGACTTCAGTTACAAAATTCCACGACAGAATGCAAACAGCTTGTTGATTGGATGAGAATCTTGGAGCTGCATGAGCAAATGTAACTATGTTCACCAATGAAGGTCATGTTTTCTGTGTTTCCATTTATGCATAAATCAATACACTTGTGATGTAAATGAGTATAGTAATGTAAATGTAGTCCTCTTACATACTGAATACTGCATTGTTCGTGGCTGCATGAGAGAGAGGCTCTCCTGCTGGTACAGCAGACATTACTGTCTCTTCATGCTGGAGGTGGGACATAAATTCCCACTGTGGGCGAGCCCTGTCACTCTGACCAGCTGCTGCTGAATGTGCTCCTTGTGTTTGGACCACACAGTGTGTATGAACAATAAAGCTGTGCAAAGTTCTCAACACAGTGTTTAATACTAAAATCATAGCATGAACTTCATGTATGTTCTACCAGAGTAATAAATAAAAGACATCAAATAACCTTCTGTGGGGAGACTGCTATTGTACACACACACACACACACACACACACACACACACACACACAGTGTTTTAACCTTTTGTGACCATAAGTGTTACAATGGATGGTGCTTGTATTGACTGAATAAAAGGCTGCAGGGAAACAGGTGAGGAGCGTTCAGCTCCTCGAGCTTGGTTCTGACCAGCCTTCCCTTGCTAGCAAGAAAAAAACCAAAAAATGTTTCACCATTTGTACCAATGACTGTAGAAAACATGGACGACCTCAGAGCCAGAACACCTCTATCGCCCCCTCCTATTCACCCACACATACAAAGCAATCTGACCATACCTGAACTGATTTACAAATGCAAACACCCATATCTGAATAAATACTGATCATTTAGACACAATTTATTAAGTTCAGTTTCATGAATTGGATGATTTTGTCTTTCTAACAGCTTTCTGTGCACACAGACGTCTAAAACTACAGTAACATCCAGCTCACTCACTCACAGCTTGTTTATTGAGTTGCTGCTTATTTAAACCATAAATCAAAGTGCTGATCAAATAGTTTGATGTATGGTCAGAATTCTTTGTATTTGTGTGCCCGTGTGTTTGTCTGGTGTGTATTTGAGTTTGTGTTTGTGGTGCAGTGGAGGAGGTAAGCTGTCAGGTGTGTTAGATAAGTGGATGGCTGTAGAAGACGTAAATGGATCCCAACATTGTGAGGGAGTTTCTGGAGTTTAAACTCCAACTGGTCTCCTGAAAGGTTTCCCAGAAGAGAGATTCATAGTCAGAGCTGAAACCTTCAGGATAAAGGGCGAGCACAGCATCTCCTTTCATGTGGATGTCTCAGTGTAGTTTTCACTTTTCATGTTGAATCTAGATGGAGACCTGTAACATGAACACAAGCAGGGAAAATATGCTCTGTCCTGCCAAAGAGGCCAGTGATATTTTTGATGTTAGCCAACAATGGTTGAGCTGATTCAGTCAAAATGAGCCTCAAACACAGGTTGTTTTTTTTCTTTGCCTTTGTCTTTTTTTGTTTTTCTATGTAACACAAACTTTCTGCAGCTGTGCTGATTGTTCTCAACAGCTGGAATAAATTTGTGATGATGTTTTTAGTATTTTAATGTTAGTCTGTTTGTCAAAAGGTTGCTCAGTGTCCACAATGCCAGCGTCCGCAGTCCAATATTAAAGAAACACTCCAATAGAGGTCATTTAGCAGTATGGTCCTGTTAAAAGGGAGTTTTTCCTTCCCACTATCACCAAAGTGCTCATACGGCATCATGTGATTGTTGGAGTTCTGTTTTCTCTGTATTATTGCAGGGTCTTCACCTTACACTGTAAAGCCCCTTGAGGCAATTGTTGTTATTTGATGCTAAAATAAATAAAATGAAATTGGAATATTTATGTGCATATCCTCATTGTGGCAGTTTTCAGATTTATTTGTCCTTTGTTAGGGGCGATCATGGCTCAGGAGTTGGCAGTTTGTCTTGTAATCAGAAGGTTGCCGGTTTGAGCCCCGGCTCCGACAGTCTTGGTCGTCGTGTCCTTGGGCAAGACACTTCACCCGTTGCCTACTGGTGGTGGTCAGAGGCCCGGTGGCGCCAGTGTCCGGCAGCCTCGCCTCTGTCAGTGTGCCCCAGGGCGGCTGTGGCTACAATGTAGCTTGCCATCACCAGTGTGTGAATGACTGAATGTAGTGTAGCTTTGGGGTCATAGGGACTAAGTAAAGCTATACAAATACAGGCCATTTACCATTTATTTATCCAGGTTAAAAATCTCATTGAGATAAAAAATGTTATTTCCAAGAGAGACCTGGCATCAGGGCAACAAAAGTCAAAATACATGTACCACACAAGTACATAACATTTAAAACAAATACAATATCCCGTACGAACCTCATCTGAGAGGAACACCACATAGATCTTTCCCTGGGTAGGACACAACTTGAACAGAAATAAACATCTTTATTTTAAAGATATAGTTAAGATACAAACACAGACTTCAGGTCGGAGTTGCATCCTATTTGATAACTTGGCTCAAAAAGAACAGATTTATCTAAAATCTATTAAAGTCTGACTGCACAGTGTGGTTGTGTTTAAACAGAAAGCTGAGGAGACGGAAGAACATGGTTGAGTTATTTGTATATTTATAATATTTCTTGCAATAGGTCAGTACTGAAGCTCATCCTGAAACATAAGTGATGCAGATCATCAACATATCACCATCATGTTCATTCACACACAGTGTTGCTCATGTTAGCGGATATCTGGATGCTAGCTAGCTTTTTACCTTTGACGAACACACATGAAGCTCTCAGATCTTTGGCGACTGCTTGGTTTTTTCTCCACATTCGTCCAAAGTTTGAAAGCAGAAATTGTAAACAGTGCCACAGGAGTCACAGTGGCCACAAATATATTTTACCTGTAGTGATTTAACAGTTACATAGAGAACTAGAAAGCGAAAATTTCAGAAGAAATTTTATGTGTGCCTATGCCGCTGCTAATCACTGTAGTTGCCATTCATACGGCTACAGACAGCAAAACTCAGAAGAGCAGCCATTCTCCACCATGAACTATGGTAAAAACAAACACCGCTCACGCTTCACAGATGACAGCTTACAGTTTTGTGTAAAGATGAAGTTACTTCGTACAGCGCCGATTGGCAGACGCTGTGCACACAGGTTCATGAGCAGAAGTCCCATTGTACCACGGCAGACCCGACAATGTTTGCATGAACACGCTTTGAAGCATTACATTATAGACCACTTTTCACACATGCATTCACTTTTTGTTTTTTGTTATTTCTACACAGTGTTCTGAATTATGAACAATGGTCTACAGCCAATCTTGTGTATTATTATACAAACTTTGGTTGTGAGATTCAGATAACTATTTAATAAAAGCTAAATATTTTATATGAGAGTAAGAAAGAAAAGTATATCTTTATGTCCACCTTTCTCTGTTAATGCCCTACCTGGCCCCCTGGCAAAAGCTTTGCTAGATCCGCCCCTGCACAGTTACCAGCTGTCAGCTACACAAAAAAAGGAGCTTGGTGTTTACAGGGAGTGCAGAATTATTAGGCAAATGAGTATTTTGTCCACATCATCCTCTTCATGCATGTTGTCTTACTCCAAGCTGTATAGGCTTATGCGAAAGCCTACTACCAATTAAGCATATTAGGTGATGTGCATCTCTGTAATGAGAAGGGGTGTGGTCTAATGACATCAACACCCTATATCAGGTGTGCATAATTATTAGGCAACTTCCTTTCCTTTGGCAAAATGGGTCAAAAGAAGGACTTGACAGGCTCAGAAAAGTCAAAAATAGTGAGATATCTTGCAGAGGGATGCAGCAGTCTTAAAATTGCAAAGCTTCTGAAGCGTGATCATCGAACAATCAAGCGTTTCATTCAAAATAGTCAACAGGGTCGCAAGAAGCATGTGGAAAAACCAAGGCGCAAAATAACTGCCCATGAACTGAGAAAAGTCAAGCGTGCAGCTGCCAAGATGCCACTTGCCACCAGTTTGGCCATATTTCAGAGCTGCAACATCACTGGAGTGCCCAAAAGCACAAGGTGTGCAATACTCAGAGACACGGCCAAGGTAAGAAAGGCTGAAAGACGACCACCACTGAACAAGACACACAAGCTGAAACGTCAAGACTGGGCCAAGAAATATCTCAAGACTGATTTTTCTAAGGTTTTATGGACTGATGAAATGAGAGTGAGTCTTGATGGGCCAGATGGATGGCCCGTGGCTGGATTGGTAAAGGCAGAGAGCTCCAGTCCCACTCAGACGCCAGCAAGGTGGAGGTGGAGTACTGGTTCCGGCTGGTATCATCAAAGATGAGCTTGTGGGGCCTTTTCGGGTTGAGGATGGAGTCAAGCTCAACTCCCAGTCCTACTGCCAGTTTCTGGAAGACACCTTCTTCAAGCAGTGGTACAGGAAGAAGTCTGCATCCTTCAAGAAAAACATGATTTTCATGCAGGACAATGCTCCATCACACGCGTCCAAGTACTCCACAGCGTGGCTGGCAAGAAAGGGTATAAAAGAAGAAAAACTAATGACATGGCCTCCTTGTTCACCTGATCTGAACCCCATTGAGAACCTGTGGTCCATCATCAAATGTGAGATTTACAAGGAGGGAAAACAGTACACCTCTCTGAACAGTGTCGGAGGCTGTGGTTGCTGCTGCACGCAATGTTGATGTGAACAGATCAAAACACTGACAGAATCCATGGATGGCAGGCTTTGAGTGTCCTTGCAAAGAAAGGTGGCTATATTGGTCACTGATTTGTTTTTGTTTGTTTTGAATGTCAGAAATGTATATTTGTGAATGTGGAGATGTTATATTGGTTTCACTGGTAAAAATAAATAATTGAAATGGGTATATATTTGTTTTTTGTTAAGTTGCCTAATAATTATGCACAGTAATAGTCACCTGCACACACAGATATCCCCCTAAAATAGCTAAAACTAAAAACAAACTAAAAACTACTTCCAAAAACATTCAGCTTTGATATTAATGAGTTTTTTGGGTTCATTGAGAACATGGTTGTTGTTCAATAAAAAATTATTCCACAAAATACAACTTGCCTAATAATTCTGCAC